>NW_027675537.1:270000-272500 GCF_965601325.2 Salmo salar | reverse complement strand
GTGTTGTCGGTGTGTGTGTGTGTGTTGTCAGTGTGTGTGTGTGTGTGTGTGTTGTCGGTGTGTGTGTGTGTGTGTGTGTGTTGTCGGTGTGTGTGTGTGTGTGTGTTGTCGGTGTGTGTGTGTGTGTTGTCGGTGTGTGTGTGTGTGTTGTCGGTGTGTGTGTTGTGTGTGTGTTGTCGGTGTGTGTTTGTGTGTTGTCGGTGTGTGTGTGTGTGTGTGTGTGTTGTCGGTGTGTGTGTGTGTTGTCGGTGTGTGTGTGTGTGTGTTGTGTGTGTGTGTGTTGTCAGTGTGTGTGTGTGTTGTCGGTGTGTGTGTGTGTTGTCGGTGTGTGTGTGTGTGTTGTCGGTGTGTGTGTGTGTGTGTTGTCGGTGTGTGTGTGTGTGTGTTGTGTGTGTGTGTGTGTTGTCGGTGTGTGTGTGTGTGTGTTGTCGGTGTGTGTGTGTGTGTTGTCAGTGTGTGTGTGTGTGTGTGTGTGTGTGTGTGTGTGTTGTCGGTGTGTGTGTGTGTTGTCGGTGTGTGTGTGTGTGTGTGTTGTCGGTGTGTGTGTGTGTGTTGTCGGTGTGTGTGTGTGTGTGTTGTCGGTGTGTGTGTGTGTAGTCGGTGTGTGTGTGTGTGTGTGTGTGTTGTCGGTGTGTGTGTGTGTGTGTGTGTGTGTTGTCGGTGTGTGTGTGTGTTGTCGGTGTGTGTGTGTTGTGTGTGTATGTGTTGTCAGTGTGTGTGTGTGTTGTCGGTGTGTGTGTGTGTGTTGTCGGTGTGTGTGTGTGTGTGTTGTCGGTGTGTGTGTGTGTGTTGTGTGTGTGTGTGTTGTCGGTGTGTGTGTGTGTGTTGTCGGTGTGTGTGTGTGTGTGTGTGTGTTGTCGGTGTGTGTGTGTGTGTTGTCGGTGTGTGTGTGTGTGTTGTGTGTGTGTGTGTTGTCGGTGTGTGTGTGTGTGTGTTGTCGGTGTGTGTGTGTGTGTTGTCAGTGTGTGTGTGTGTGTGTGTGTGTGTGTTGTCGGTGTGTGTGTGTGTTGTCGGTGTGTGTGTGTGTGTGTGTTGTCGGTGTGTGTGTGTGTGTTGTCGGTGTGTGTGTGTGTGTGTTGTCGGTGTGTGTGTGTGTAGTCGGTGTGTGTGTGTGTGTGTGTGTGTTGTCGGTGTGTGTGTGTGTGTTGTCAGTGTGTGTGTGTGTGTGTGTGTTGTCGGTGTGTGTGTGTGTGTGTGTGTGTTGTCGGTGTGTGTGTGTGTGTGTGTTGTCGGTGTGTGTGTGTGTGTTGTCGGTGTGTGTGTGTGTGTGTTGTCGGTGTGTGTGTTGTGTGTGTGTTGTCGGTGTGTGTTTGTGTGTTGTCGGTGTGTGTTTGTGTGTTGTCGGTGTGTGTGTGTGTTGTCGGTGTGTGTGTGTGTGTGTTGTGTGTGTGTGTGTTGTCGGTGTTTGTGTGTGTGTGTTGTCGGTGTGTGTGTGTGTTGTCGGTGTGTGTGTGTGTGTTGTCGGTGTGTGTGTGTGTGTGTTGTCGGTGTGTGTGTGTGTGTGTTGTGTGTGTGTGTGTGTTGTCGGTGTGTGTGTGTGTGTGTTGTCGGTGTGTGTGTGTGTGTTGTCAGTGTGTGTGTGTGTGTGTGTGTGTGTGTGTGTTGTCGGTGTGTGTGTGTGTTGTCGGTGTGTGTGTGTGTGTGTGTTGTCGGTGTGTGTGTGTGTGTTGTCGGTGTGTGTGTGTGTGTGTTGTCGGTGTGTGTGTGTGTTGTCGGTGTGTGTGTGTTGTGTGTGTATGTGTTGTCGGTGTGTGTGTGTGTGTGTGTGTGTGTTGTCGGTGTGTGTGTGTGTTGTCGGTGTGTGTGTGTTGTGTGTGTATGTGTTGTCAGTGTGTGTGTGTGTTGTCGGTGTGTGTGTGTGTGTTGTCGGTGTGTGTGTGTGTGTGTTGTCGGTGTGTGTGTGTGTGTTGTGTGTGTGTGTGTTGTCGGTGTGTGTGTGTGTGTTGTCGGTGTGTGTGTGTGTGTGTGTGTGTTGTCGGTGTGTGTGTGTGTGTTGTCGGTGTGTGTGTGTGTGTTGTGTGTGTGTGTGTTGTCGGTGTGTGTGTGTGTTGCCGGTGTGTGTGTGTTGTCGGTGTGTGTGTGTGTGTTGTCGGTGTGTGTGTGTGTTGTCGGTGTGTGTGTGTGTGTTGTCGGTGTGTGTGTGTGTGTTGTCGGTGTGTGTGTGTGTGTGTTGTCGGTGTGTGTGTGTAGTCAGTGTGTGTGTGTGTGTGTGTGTTGTCGGTGTGTGTGTGTGTGTTGTCGGTGTGTGTGTGTGTGTGTGTGTTGTCGGTGTGTGTGTGTGTTGTCGGTGTGTGTGTTGTGTGTGTGTGTTGTCGGTGTGTGTGTGTGTTGTCGGTGTGTGTGTGTGTGTTGTCGGTGTGTTTGTGTTGTCGGTGTGTGTGTGTGTGTGTGTGTTGTCGGTGTGTGTGTGTGTGTTGTCGGTGTGTGTGTGTGTGTTGTGTGTGTGTGTGTTGTCGGTGTGTGTGTGTGTTGCCGGTGTGTGTGTGTTGTCGGTGTGTGT
>NW_027675537.1:245000-255000 GCF_965601325.2 Salmo salar | reverse complement strand
GTGTGTGTTGTCGGTGTGTGTGTGTGTGTTGTGTGTGTGTGTGTTGTCGGTGTGTGTGTGTGTTGTCTGTGTGTGTGTGTGTGTGTGTGTTGTCGGTGTGTGTGTGTGTGTTGTCGGTGTGTGTGTGTGTGTTGTGTGTGTGTGTGTTGTCGGTGTGTGTGTGTGTTGCCGGTGTGTGTGTGTTGTCGGTGTGTGTGTGTGTGTGTTGTCGGTGTGTGTGTGTGTGTGTGTTGTCGGTGTGTGTGTGTGTGTTGTCGGTGTGTGTGTGTGTGTTGTCGGTGTGTGTGTGTGTGTGTTGTCGGTGTGTGTGTGTAGTCGGTGTGTGTGTGTGTGTGTGTGTGTTGTCGGTGTGTGTGTGTGTGTTGTAGGTGTGTGTGTGTGTGTGTGTGTTGTCGGTGTGTGTGTGTGTTGTCGGTGTGTGTGTTGTGTGTGTGTGTGTTGTTGGTGTGTGTGTGTGTTGTCGGTGTGTGTGTGTGTGTGTTGTCGGTGTGTGTGTGTGTGTGTGTGTGTGTGTTGTCAGTGTGTGTGTGTGTGTGTGTGTGTTTTGTCGGTGTGTGTGTGTGTGTGTGTGTGTTGTCGGTGTGTGTGTGTGTGTGTGTGTTGTCAGTGTGTGTGTGTGTGTGTTGTCGGTGTGTGTGTCAGTGTGTTGTCGGTGTGTGTGTGTGTGTGTGTTGTCGGTGTGTGTGTGTGTTGTCGGTGTGTGTGTGTGTGTTGTCTGTGTGTGTGTGTGTTTTGTTGTGTGTGTGTGTGTTGTCGGTGTGTGTGTGTGTGTGTTGTCGGTGTGTGTGTGTGTGTGTGTTGTCGGTGTGTGTGTGTGTTGTTGTTGTGTTTGTGTGTGTGTGTGTGTGTTGTCGGTGTGTGTGTGTTATCGGTGTGTGTGTGTGTGTTGTCGGTGTGTGTGTGTGTGTGTGTGTGTGTGTTGTCGGTGTGTGTGTGTGTTGTCGGTGTGTGTGTGTGTGTTGTCGGTGTGTGTGTGTTGTCGGTGTGTGTGTGTGTGTGTTGTCGGTGTGTGTGTGTGTGTGTTGTGTGTGTGTGTGTGTTGTCGGTGTGTGTGTGTTTGTTGTCGTTGTGTGTGTGTGTGTGTTGTCGGTGTGTGTGTGTTGTCGGTGTGTGTTTGTGTGTGTGTTGTCGGTGTGTGTGTGTGTGTTGTCGGTGTGTGTGTGTTGTCGGTGTGTGTGTGTTGTCGGTGTGTGTGTATGTGTGTGTTGTCAGTGTGTGTGTGTGTGTTGTCGGTGTGTGTGTGTGTGTTGTCGGTGTGTGTGTGTGTGTGTTGTGTGTGTGTGTGTGTTGTCGGTGTGTTTGTGTGTGTGTTGTCGGTGTGTGTGTGTGTGTGTGTGTTGTCGGTGTGTGTGTGTTGTCGGTGTGTGTGTGTGTGTGTGTGTGTGTGTTGTTGGTGTGTGTGTGTGTGTGTTGTCGGTGTGTGTGTGTGTGTTGTGTGTGTGTGTGTTGTCGGTGTGTGTGTGTGTGTTGTCGGTGTGTGTGTGTGTGTGTTGTCGGTGTGTGTGTGTGTGTGTGTGTTGTCGGTGTGTGTGTGTGTGTTGTGTGTGTGTGTGTTGTCGGTGTGTGTGTGTGTGTGTTGTCGGTGTGTGTGTGTGTGTGTGTGTGTGTTGTCAGTGTGTGTGTGTGTGTGTGTGTGTTTTGTCGGTGTGTGTGTGTGTGTGTGTGTGTTGTCGGTGTGTGTGTGTGTGTGTGTGTGTCAGTGTGTGTGTGTGTGTGTTGTCGGTGTGTGTGTCAGTGTGTTGTCGGTGTGTGTGTGTGTGTGTGTTGTCGGTGTGTGTGTGTGTTGTCGGTGTGTGTGTGTGTGTTGTCTGTGTGTGTGTGTTTTGTTGTGTGTGTGTGTGTTGTCGGTGTGTGTGTGTGTGTGTTGTCGGTGTGTGTGTGTGTGTGTGTTGTCGGTGTGTGTGTGTGTTGTTGTTGTGTTTGTGTGTGTGTGTGTGTGTTGTCGGTGTGTGTGTGTTATCGGTGTGTGTGTGTGTGTTGTCGGTGTGTGTGTGTGTGTGTGTGTGTGTGTTGTCGGTGTGTGTGTGTGTTGTCGGTGTGTGTGTGTGTGTTGTCGGTGTGTGTGTGTTGTCGGTGTGTGTGTGTGTGTGTTGTCGGTGTGTGTGTGTGTGTGTTGTGTGTGTGTGTGTGTTGTCGGTGTGTGTGTGTGTTTGTTGTCGTTGTGTGTGTGTGTGTGTTGTCGGTGTGTGTGTGTGTGTTGTCGGTGTGTGTGTGTTGTCGGTGTGTGTGTGTGTGTGTGTTGTCGGTGTGTGTGTATGTGTGTGTTGTCAGTGTGTGTGTGTGTGTTGTCGGTGTGTGTGTGTGTGTGTTGTCGGTGTGTGTGTGTGTGTGTTGTGTGTGTGTGTGTGTTGTCGGTGTGTTTGTGTGTGTGTTGTCGGTGTGTGTGTGTGTGTGTGTGTTGTCGGTGTGTGTGTGTTGTCGGTGTGTGTGTGTGTGTGTGTGTGTTGTTGGTGTGTGTGTGTGTGTGTTGTCGGTGTGTGTGTGTGTGTTGTGTGTGTGTGTGTGTTCGGTGTGTGTGTGTGTGTTGTCGGTGTGTGTGTGTGTGTGTTGTCGGTGTGTGTGTGTGTGTGTGTGTTGTCGGTGTGTGTGTGTGTTGTGTGTGTGTGTGTTGTCGATGTGTGTGTGTGTGTGTTGTCGGTGTGTGTGTGTGTGTTGTGTGTGTGTGTGTTGTCGGTGTGTGTGTGTGTGTGTGTGTTGTCAGTGTGTGTGTGTGTGTGTTGTCGGTGTGTGTGTCAGTGTGTTGTCGGTGTGTGTGTGTGTGTGTGTTGTCGGTGTGTGTGTGTGTGTTGTCGGTGTGTGTGTGTGTGTTGTCTGTGTGTGTGTGTGTTTTGTTGTGTGTGTGTGTGTTGTCGGTGTGTGTGTGTGTGTGTTGTCGGTGTGTGTGTGTGTGTTGTCGGTGTGTGTGTGTGTTGTTGTTGTGTTTGTGTGTGTGTGTGTGTGTTGTCGGTGTGTGTGTTATATCGGTGTGTGTGTGTGTGTTGTCGGTGTGTGTGTGTGTGTGTGTGTGTTGTCGGTGTGTGTGTGTGTTGTCGGTGTGTGTGTGTGTGTTGTCGGTGTGTGTGTGTTGTCGGTGTGTGTGTGTGTGTGTTGTCGGTGTGTGTGTGTGTGTGTTGTGTGTGTGTGTGTGTTGTCGGTGTGTGTGTGTGTTTGTTGTCGTTGTGTGTGTGTGTGTGTTGTCGGTGTGTGTGTGTTGTCGGTGTGTGTTTGTGTGTGTGTTGTCGGTGTGTGTGTGTGTGTTGTCGGTGTGTGTGTGTTGTCGGTGTGTGTTTGTGTGTGTTGTCGGTGTGTGTGTGTGTGTGTGTTGTCAGTGTGTGTGTGTGTGTTGTCGGTGTGTGTGTGTGTGTGTTGTCGGTGTGTGTGTGTGTGTGTTGTGTGTGTGTGTGTTGTCGGTGTGTTTGTGTGTGTGTTGTCGGTGTGTGTGTGTGTGTGTGTGTGTTGTCGGTGTGTGTGTGTTGTCGGTGTGTGTGTGTGTGTGTGTGTGTGTGTTGTTGGTGTGTGTGTGTGTGTGTTGTCGGTGTGTGTGTGTGTGTTGTGTGTGTGTGTGTTGTCGGTGTGTGTGTGTGTGTGTGTGTTGTCGGTGTGTGTGTGTGTGTGTGTGTTGTCGGTGTGTGTGTGTGTGTGTGTGTTGTCGGTGTGTGTGTGTGTGTTGTGTGTGTGTGTGTTGTCGATGTGTGTGTGTGTGTGTTGTCGGTGTGTGTGTGTGTGTTGTGTGTGTGTGTGTTGTCGGTGTGTGTGTGTTGTCGGTGTGTGTGTGTGTGTGTTGTCGGTGTGTGTGTGTGTGTGTGTTGTCGGTGTGTGTGTGTGTTGTCGGTGTGTGTGTGTGTGTGTTGTCGGTGTGTGTGTGTGTAGTCGGTGTGTGTGTGTGTGTGTGTGTGTGTGTGTTGTCGGTGTGTGTGTGTGTTGTGTGTGTGTGTGTTGTCGGTGTGTGGGTGTGTGTGTTGTCGGTGTGTGTGTGTGTGTGTGTTGTCGGTGTGTGTGTGTGTGTTGTTTGTGTGTGTGTTGTTGGTGTGTGTGTGTGTGTGTGTTGTCGGTGTGTGTGTGTGTGTGTTGTCGGTGTGTGTGTGTGTGTTGTCGGTGTGTGTGTGTGTTGTCGGTGTGTGTGTGTGTGTGTGTGTGTGTGTGTTGTCAGTGTGTGTGTGTGTGTGTGTGTTTTGTCGGTGTGTGTGTGTGTGTGTGTGTGTGTTGTCGGTGTGTGTGTGTGTGTGTGTGTTGTCGGTGTGTGTGTGTGTGTGTTGTCGGTGTGTGTGTGTGTGTGTTGTCGGTGTGTGTGTGTGTGTGTGTTGTCGGTGTGTGTGTGTGTGTTGTCGGTGTGTGTGTGTGTGTTGTGTGTGTGTGTGTTGTCGGTGTGTGTGTGTGTTGCCGGTGTGTGTGTGTTGTCGGTGTGTGTGTGTTGTCGGTGTGTGTGTGTGTGTGTGTTGTCGGTGTGTGTGTGTGTGTTGTCGGTGTGTGTGTGTGTGTTGTCGGTGTGTGTGTGTGTGTGTTGTCGGTGTGTGTGTGTAGTCGGTGTGTGTGTGTGTGTGTGTGTTGTCGGTGTGTGTGTGTGTGTTGTCGGTGTGTGTGTGTGTGTGTGTGTGTTGTCGGTGTGTGTGTGTGTTGTCGGTGTGTGTGTTGTGTGTGTGTGTTGTCGGTGTGTGTGTGTGTTGTCGGTGTGTGTGTGTGTGTTGTCGGTGTGTTTGTGTTGTCGGTGTGTGTGTGTGTGTTGTCGGTGTGTGTGTGTGTGTTGCTGGTGTTTGTGTGTGTGTGTGTTGTCGGTGTGTGTGTGTGTGTTGTCGGTGTGTGTGTGTGTGTGTGTGTGTGTGTGTGTGTGTGTGTGTGTGTGTGTGTTGTCGGTGTGTGTGTGTGTGTTGTCGGTGTGTGTTTGTGTGTGTGTGTGTTGTCGGTGTGTTTGTGTGTGTGTGTTGTCGGTGTGTGTGTGTGTTGTCGGTGTGTGTGTGTGTGTTGTGTGTGTGTGTGTTGTCGGTGTGTGTGTGTGTTGTCTGTGTGTGTGTGTGTGTGTGTGTTGTCGGTGTGTGTGTGTGTGTTGTCGGTGTGTGTGTGTGTGTTGTGTGTGTGTGTGTTGTCGGTGTGTGTGTGTGTTGCCGGTGTGTGTGTGTTGTCGGTGTGTGTGTGTGTGTGTTGTCGGTGTGTGTGTGTGTGTGTGTTGTCGGTGTGTGTGTGTGTGTTGTCGGTGTGTGTGTGTGTGTTGTCGGTGTGTGTGTGTGTGTGTTGTCGGTGTGTGTGTGTAGTCGGTGTGTGTGTGTGTGTGTGTGTGTTGTCGGTGTGTGTGTGTGTGTTGTAGGTGTGTGTGTGTGTGTGTGTGTTGTCGGTGTGTGTGTGTGTTGTCGGTGTGTGTGTTGTGTGTGTGTGTGTTGTTGGTGTGTGTGTGTGTTGTCGGTGTGTGTGTGTGTGTGTTGTCGGTGTGTGTGTGTGTGTGTGTGTGTGTGTTGTCAGTGTGTGTGTGTGTGTGTGTGTGTTTTGTCGGTGTGTGTGTGTGTGTGTGTGTGTTGTCGGTGTGTGTGTGTGTGTGTGTGTTGTCAGTGTGTGTGTGTGTGTGTTGTCGGTGTGTGTGTCAGTGTGTTGTCGGTGTGTGTGTGTGTGTGTGTTGTCGGTGTGTGTGTGTGTTGTCGGTGTGTGTGTGTGTGTTGTCTGTGTGTGTGTGTGTTTTGTTGTGTGTGTGTGTGTTGTCGGTGTGTGTGTGTGTGTGTTGTCGGTGTGTGTGTGTGTGTGTGTTGTCGGTGTGTGTGTGTGTTGTTGTTGTGTTTGTGTGTGTGTGTGTGTGTTGTCGGTGTGTGTGTGTTATCGGTGTGTGTGTGTGTGTTGTCGGTGTGTGTGTGTGTGTGTGTGTGTGTTGTCGGTGTGTGTGTGTGTTGTCGGTGTGTGTGTGTGTGTTGTCGGTGTGTGTGTGTTGTCGGTGTGTGTGTGTGTGTGTTGTCGGTGTGTGTGTGTGTGTGTTGTGTGTGTGTGTGTGTTGTCGGTGTGTGTGTGTTTGTTGTCGTTGTGTGTGTGTGTGTGTTGTCGGTGTGTGTGTGTTGTCGGTGTGTGTTTGTGTGTGTGTTGTCGGTGTGTGTGTGTGTGTTGTCGGTGTGTGTGTGTTGTCGGTGTGTGTGTGTTGTCGGTGTGTGTGTATGTGTGTGTTGTCAGTGTGTGTGTGTGTGTTGTCGGTGTGTGTGTGTGTGTTGTCGGTGTGTGTGTGTGTGTGTTGTGTGTGTGTGTGTGTTGTCGGTGTGTTTGTGTGTGTGTTGTCGGTGTGTGTGTGTGTGTGTGTGTTGTCGGTGTGTGTGTGTTGTCGGTGTGTGTGTGTGTGTGTGTGTGTGTGTTGTTGGTGTGTGTGTGTGTGTGTTGTCGGTGTGTGTGTGTGTGTTGTGTGTGTGTGTGTTGTCGGTGTGTGTGTGTGTGTTGTCGGTGTGTGTGTGTGTGTGTTGTCGGTGTGTGTGTGTGTGTGTGTGTTGTCGGTGTGTGTGTGTGTGTTGTGTGTGTGTGTGTTGTCGGTGTGTGTGTGTGTGTGTTGTCGGTGTGTGTGTGTGTGTGTGTGTGTGTTGTCAGTGTGTGTGTGTGTGTGTGTGTTTTGTCGGTGTGTGTGTGTGTGTGTGTGTGTTGTCGGTGTGTGTGTGTGTGTGTGTGTTGTCAGTGTGTGTGTGTGTGTGTTGTCGGTGTGTGTGTCAGTGTGTTGTCGGTGTGTGTGTGTGTGTGTGTTGTCGGTGTGTGTGTGTGTTGTCGGTGTGTGTGTGTGTGTTGTCTGTGTGTGTGTGTTTTGTTGTGTGTGTGTGTGTTGTCGGTGTGTGTGTGTGTGTGTTGTCGGTGTGTGTGTGTGTGTGTGTTGTCGGTGTGTGTGTGTGTTGTTGTTGTGTTTGTGTGTGTGTGTGTGTGTTGTCGGTGTGTGTGTGTTATCGGTGTGTGTGTGTGTGTTGTCGGTGTGTGTGTGTGTGTGTGTGTGTGTGTTGTCGGTGTGTGTGTGTGTTGTCGGTGTGTGTGTGTGTGTTGTCGGTGTGTGTGTGTTGTCGGTGTGTGTGTGTGTGTGTTGTCGGTGTGTGTGTGTGTGTGTTGTGTGTGTGTGTGTGTTGTCGGTGTGTGTGTGTGTTTGTTGTCGTTGTGTGTGTGTGTGTGTTGTCGGTGTGTGTGTGTGTGTTGTCGGTGTGTGTGTGTTGTCGGTGTGTGTGTGTGTGTGTGTTGTCGGTGTGTGTGTATGTGTGTGTTGTCAGTGTGTGTGTGTGTGTTGTCGGTGTGTGTGTGTGTGTGTTGTCGGTGTGTGTGTGTGTGTGTTGTGTGTGTGTGTGTGTTGTCGGTGTGTTTGTGTGTGTGTTGTCGGTGTGTGTGTGTGTGTGTGTGTTGTCGGTGTGTGTGTGTTGTCGGTGTGTGTGTGTGTGTGTGTGTGTTGTTGGTGTGTGTGTGTGTGTGTTGTCGGTGTGTGTGTGTGTGTTGTGTGTGTGTGTGTGTTCGGTGTGTGTGTGTGTGTTGTCGGTGTGTGTGTGTGTGTGTTGTCGGTGTGTGTGTGTGTGTGTGTGTTGTCGGTGTGTGTGTGTGTTGTGTGTGTGTGTGTTGTCGATGTGTGTGTGTGTGTGTTGTCGGTGTGTGTGTGTGTGTTGTGTGTGTGTGTGTTGTCGGTGTGTGTGTGTGTGTGTGTGTTGTCAGTGTGTGTGTGTGTGTGTTGTCGGTGTGTGTGTCAGTGTGTTGTCGGTGTGTGTGTGTGTGTGTGTTGTCGGTGTGTGTGTGTGTGTTGTCGGTGTGTGTGTGTGTGTTGTCTGTGTGTGTGTGTGTTTTGTTGTGTGTGTGTGTGTTGTCGGTGTGTGTGTGTGTGTGTTGTCGGTGTGTGTGTGTGTGTTGTCGGTGTGTGTGTGTGTTGTTGTTGTGTTTGTGTGTGTGTGTGTGTGTTGTCGGTGTGTGTGTTATATCGGTGTGTGTGTGTGTGTTGTCGGTGTGTGTGTGTGTGTGTGTGTGTTGTCGGTGTGTGTGTGTGTTGTCGGTGTGTGTGTGTGTGTTGTCGGTGTGTGTGTGTTGTCGGTGTGTGTGTGTGTGTGTTGTCGGTGTGTGTGTGTGTGTGTTGTGTGTGTGTGTGTGTTGTCGGTGTGTGTGTGTGTTTGTTGTCGTTGTGTGTGTGTGTGTGTTGTCGGTGTGTGTGTGTTGTCGGTGTGTGTTTGTGTGTGTGTTGTCGGTGTGTGTGTGTGTGTTGTCGGTGTGTGTGTGTTGTCGGTGTGTGTTTGTGTGTGTTGTCGGTGTGTGTGTGTGTGTGTGTTGTCAGTGTGTGTGTGTGTGTTGTCGGTGTGTGTGTGTGTGTGTTGTCGGTGTGTGTGTGTGTGTGTTGTGTGTGTGTGTGTTGTCGGTGTGTTTGTGTGTGTGTTGTCGGTGTGTGTGTGTGTGTGTGTGTGTTGTCGGTGTGTGTGTGTTGTCGGTGTGTGTGTGTGTGTGTGTGTGTGTGTGTTGTTGGTGTGTGTGTGTGTGTGTTGTCGGTGTGTGTGTGTGTGTTGTGTGTGTGTGTGTTGTCGGTGTGTGTGTGTGTGTGTGTGTTGTCGGTGTGTGTGTGTGTGTGTGTGTTGTCGGTGTGTGTGTGTGTGTGTGTGTTGTCGGTGTGTGTGTGTGTGTTGTGTGTGTGTGTGTTGTCGATGTGTGTGTGTGTGTGTTGTCGGTGTGTGTGTGTGTGTTGTGTGTGTGTGTGTTGTCGGTGTGTGTGTGTTGTCGGTGTGTGTGTGTGTGTGTTGTCGGTGTGTGTGTGTGTGTGTGTTGTCGGTGTGTGTGTGTGTTGTCGGTGTGTGTGTGTGTGTGTTGTCGGTGTGTGTGTGTGTAGTCGGTGTGTGTGTGTGTGTGTGTGTGTGTGTTGTCGGTGTGTGTGTGTGTTGTGTGTGTGTGTGTTGTCGGTGTGTGGGTGTGTGTGTTGTCGGTGTGTGTGTGTGTGTGTGTTGTCGGTGTGTGTGTGTGTGTTGTTTGTGTGTGTGTTGTTGGTGTGTGTGTGTGTGTGTGTTGTCGGTGTGTGTGTGTGTGTGTTGTCGGTGTGTGTGTGTGTGTTGTCGGTGTGTGTGTGTGTTGTCGGTGTGTGTGTGTGTGTGTGTGTGTGTGTGTTGTCAGTGTGTGTGTGTGTGTGTGTGTTTTGTCGGTGTGTGTGTGTGTGTGTGTGTGTGTTGTCGGTGTGTGTGTGTGTGTGTGTGTTGTCGGTGTGTGTGTGTGTGTGTTGTCGGTGTGTGTGTGTGTGTGTTGTCGGTGTGTGTGTGTGTGTGTGTTGTCGGTGTGTGTGTGTGTGTTGTCGGTGTGTGTGTGTGTGTTGTCTGTGTGTGTGTGTGTTTTGTTGTGTGTGTGTGTGTTGTCGGTGTGTGTGTGTGTGTGTTGTCGGTGTGTGTGTGTGTGTTGTCGGTGTGTGTGTGTGTTGTTGTTGTGTTTGTGTGTGTGTGTGTGTGTTGTCGGTGTGTGTGTGTTATCGGTGTGTGTGTGTGTTGTCGGTGTGTCTGTGTGTGTGTGTGTGTGTGTTGTCGGTGTGTGTGTGTGTTGTCGGTGTGTGTGTGTGTGTTGTCGGTGTGTGTGTGTTGTCGGTGTGTGTGTGTGTGTGTTGTCGGTGTGTGTGTGTGTGTGTTGTGTGTGTGTGTGTTGTCGGTGTGTGTGTGTGTTTGTTGTCGTTGTCTGTGTGTGTGTGTTGTCGGTGTGTGTGTGTTGTCGGTGTGTGTGTTGTGTGTGTGTTGTCGGTGTGTGTTTGTGTGTTGTCGGTGTGTGTGTGTGTGTGTGTGTGTTGTCGGTGTGTGTGTGTGTTGTCGGTGTGTGTGTGTGTGTGTTGTGTGTGTGTGTGTTGTCAGTGTGTGTGTGTGTTGTCGGTGTGTGTGTGTGTTGTCGGTGTGTGTGTGTGTGTTGTCGGTGTGTGTGTGTGTGTGTTGTCGGTGTGTGTGTGTGTGTGTTGTGTGTGTGTGTGTGTTGTCGGTGTGTGTGTGTGTGTGTTGTCGGTGTGTGTGTGTGTGTTGTCAGTGTGTGTGTGTGTGTGTGTGTGTGTGTGTGTGTGTTGTCGGTGTGTGTGTGTGTTGTCGGTGTGTGTGTGTGTGTGTGTTGT
>NW_027675537.1:222500-232500 GCF_965601325.2 Salmo salar | reverse complement strand
TGTGTGTGTGTGTGTGTTGTCGGTGTGTGTGTGTGTGTGTCGTGTGTGTGTGTGTTGTCGTGTGTGTGTGTGTGTGTGTGTGTGTTGTCGGTGTGTGTGTGTGTGTGTGTTGTCGGTGTGTGTGTGTGTGTGTTGTCGGTGTGTGTGTGTGTGTGTTGTCGGTGTGTGTGTGTGTGTGTTGTCGGTGTGTGTGTGTGTGTGTTGTCGGTGTGTGTGTGTGTGTGTGTGTGTGTGTGTGTGTGTGTGTTGTCGGTGTGTGTGTGTGTGTTGTCGGTGTGTGTGTGTGTGTGTGTCGGTGTGTGTGTGTGTGTGTTGTCGGTGTGTGTGTGTGTGTGTGTGTGTGTGTGTGTGTGTGTGTGTGTTGTCGGTGTGTGTGTGTGTGTTGTCGGTGTGTGTGTGTGTGTGTTGTCGGTGTGTGTGTGTGTGTGTTGTCGTGTGTGTGTGTGTGTGTTGTCGGTGTGTGTGTGTGTGTGTTGTGTGTGTGTGTGTGTGTGTGTGTGTGTGTGTGTGTGTGTGTGTGTGTGTGTGTGTGTGTGTGTGTGTGTGTGTGTGTGTTGTCGGTGTGTGTGTGTGTGTGTGTGTGGTGTGTGTGTGTGTTGTCGTGTGTGTGTGTGTGTGTGTGTGTGTGTGTGTGTTGTCGGTGTGTGTGTGTGTGTGTTGTCGGTGTGTGTGTGTGTGTTGTCGGTGTGTGTGTGTGTGTGTTGTCGGTGTGTGTGTGTGTGTGTGTGTGTGTGTGTGTGTGTGTGTGTGTGTGTGTTGTCGGTGTGTGTGTGTGTGTGTGTCGGTGTGTGTGTGTGTGTGTTGTCGGTGTGTGTGTGTGTGTGTGTGTTGTCGGTGTGTGTGTGTGTGTTGTCGTGTGTGTGTGTGTGTTGTCGGTGTGTGTGTGTGTGTTGTCGGTGTGTGTGTGTGTGTTGTCGGTGTGTGTGTGTGTGTGTGTGTGTCGTGTGTGTGTGTGTTGTCGGTGTGTGTGTGTGTGTTGTCGGTGTGTGTGTGTGTGTGTGTTGTCGGTGTGTGTGTGTGTGTTGTCGGTGTGTGTGTGTGTGTGTGTTGTCGGTGTGTGTGTGTGTGTGTTGTCGGTGTGTGTGTGTGTGTGTGTGTCGGTGTGTGTGTCGGTGTGTGTGTGTGTGTGTTGTCGGTGTGTGTGTGTGTGTGTGTGTGTGTGTGTGTGTGTGTGGTGTGTGTGTGTGTGTGTTGTCGGTGTGTGTGTGTGTGTGTTGTCGGTGTGTGTGTGTGTGTGTGTTGTCGGTGTGTGTGTGTGTGTTGTCGGTGTGGTGTGTGTGTGTTGTCGTGTGTGTGTGTGTGTGTGTCGGTGTGTGTGTGTGTGTGTGTGTGTGTTGTGTGTGTGTGTGTGTGTGTTGTCGGTGTGTGTGTGTGTGTGTGTTGTCGTGTGTGTGTGTGTGTTGTCGTGTGTGTGTGTGTGTTGTCGGTGTGTGTGTGTGTGTTGTCGGTGTGTGTGTGTGTGTGTTGTCGTGTGTGTGTGTGTTGTCGGTGTGTGTGTGTGTGTTGTCGGTGTGTGTGTGTGTGTTGTCGGTGTGTGTGTGTGTGTGTTGTCGGTGTGTGTGTGTGTGTGTGTGGTGTCGGTGTGTGTGTGTGTGTGTGTGTGTGTGTCGGTGTGTGTGTGTGTGTGTGTGTGTGTGTGTGTGTGTGTGTGTTGTCGGTGTGTGTGTGTGTGTGTTGTCGGTGTGTGTGTGTGTGTGTCGGTGTGTGTGTGTGTGTGTGTGTCGTGTGTGTGTGTGTGTGTGTTGTCGGTGTGTGTGTGTGTGTGTCGGTGTGTGTGTGTGTGTTGTCGGTGTGTGTGTGTGTTGTCGGTGTGTGTGTGTGTGTGTGTGTGTGTGTGTGTGTGTGTTGTCGGTGTGTGTGTGTGTGTGTCTGTGTGTGTGTGTGTGTGTGTTGTCGGTGTGTGTGTGTGTGTGTGTTGTCGTGTGTGTGTGTGTGTGTGTGTGTGTGTGTGGTGTGTGTGTGTGTGTGTTGTCGGTGTGTGTGTGTGTGTGTCGTGTGTGTGTGTGTTGTCGGTGTGTGTGTGTGTGTGTGTGTGTGTGTGTGTGTGTGTGTGTTGTCGGTGTGTGTGTGTGTGTCGGTGTGTGTGTGTGTGTGTTGTCGGTGTGTGTGTGTGTGTTGTCGGTGTGTGTGTGTGTGTGTTGTCGGTGTGTGTGTGTGTGTGTGTCGTGTGTGTGTGTGTGTGTTGTCGTGTGTGTGTGTGTGTGTTGTCGGTGTGTGTGTGTGTGTTGTCGGTGTGTGTGTGTGTGTGTTGTCGGTGTGTGTGTGTGTGTGTTGTGTTGTCGTGTGTGTGTGTGTGTGTGTGTGTGTTGTCGGTGGTGTGTGTGTGTGTGTGTGTGTGTGTGTGTGTGTTGTCGGTGTGTGTGTGTGTGTTGTCGGTGTGTGTGTGTGTGTGTTGTCGGTGTGTGTGTGTGTGTGTGTGTGTGTGTGTGTGTGTGTGTTGTCGTGTGTGTGTGTGTTGTCGGTGTGTGTGTGTGTGTGTTGTCGGTGTGTGTGTGTGTGTTGTCGGTGTGTGTGTGTGTGTTGTCGTGTGTGTGTGTGTTGTCGGTGTGTGTGTGTGTTGTCGGTGTGTGTGTGTGTGTGTTGTCGGTGTGTGTGTGTGTGTTGTCGGTGTGTGTGTGTGTGTGTTGTCGGTGTGTGTGTGTGTGTGTGTGTCGTGTGGTGTGTGTGTGTGTGTTGTCGGTGTGTGTGTGTGTGTGTGTTGTCGGTGTGTGTGTGTGTGTGTTGTCGGTGTGTGTGTGTGTGTTGTCGGTGTGTGTGTGTGTGTGTTGTGTTGTGTGTGTGTGTGTTGTCGTGTGTGTGTGTGTGTGTTGTCGTGTGTGTGTGTGTGTGTGTTGTCGGTGTGTGTGTGTGTGTGTCGGTGTGTGTGTGTGTGTGTGTCGGTGTGTGTGTGTGTGTGTTGTCGGTGTGTGTGTGTGTGTTGTCGGTGTGTGTGTGTGTGTGTGTGTGTGTGTGTGTGTGTGTGTGTGTTGTCGGTGTGTGTGTGTGTGTGTTGTCGTGTGTGTGTGTGTGTGTTGTCGGTGTGTGTGTGTGTGTGTTGTCGTGTGTGTGTGTGTGTGTTGTCGTGTGTGTGTGTGTGTGTTGTCGGTGTGTGTGTGTGTGTTGTGGTCGTGTGTGTGTGTGTGTGTTGTCGGTGTGTGTGTGTGTGTGTGTGTGGTGTGTGTGTGTGTTGTCGGTGTGTGTGTGTGTGTGTGTGTGTGTGTGTGTTGTCGGTGTGTGTGTGTGTGTTGTCGGTGTGTGTGTGTGTGTGTGTGTGTGTGTGTGTGTGTGTGTTGTCGGTGTGTGTGTGTGTGTGTTGTCGGTGTGTGTGTGTGTGTGTCGTGTGTGTGTGTGTGTTGTCGGTGTGTGTGTGTGTGTGTTGTCGGTGTGTGTGTGTGTGTTGTCGGTGTGTGTGTGTGTGTTGTCGGTGTGTGTGTGTGTGTGTTGTCGTGTGTGTGTGTGTTGTCGGTGTGTGTGTGTGTGTGTTGTCGGTGTGTGTGTGTGTGTTGTCGTGTGTGTGTGTGTGTGTTGTCGGTGTGTGTGTGTGTGTGTTGTCGGTGTGTGTGTGTGTGTGTGTGTCGGTGTGTGTGTGTGTGTGTTGTCGTGTGTGTGTGTGTGTGTGTGTGTGTGTGTGTGTGTGTTGTCGGTGTGTGTGTGTGTGTGTGTGTCGGTGTGTGTGTGTGTGTGTGTTGTCGTGTGTGTGTGTGTGTGTTGTCGTGTGTGTGTGTGTGTGTGTTGTCGTGTGTGTGTGTGTGTGTTGTCGGTGTGTGTGTGTGTGTGTTGTCGGTGTGTGTGTGTGTGTGTTGTCGGTGTGTGTGTGTGTGTGTGTGTCGGTGTGTGTGTGTGTGTGTGTTGTCGGTGTGTGTGTGTGTGTGTGTGTCGTGTGTGTGTGTGTGTTGTCGGTGTGTGTGGTGTGTGTGTTGTCGGTGTGTGTGTGTGTGTTGTCGGTGTGTGTGTGTGTGTTGTCGTGTGTGTGTGTGTGTGTGTGTCGTGTGTGTGTGTGTGTTGTCGGTGTGTGTGTGTGTGTGTGTTGTCGTGGTGTGTGTGTGTGTGTTGTCGGTGTGTGTGTGTGTGTTGTCGGTGTGTGTGTGTGTGTGTGTGTGTGTGTGTGTTGTCGGTGTGTGTGTGTGTGTGTTGTCGGTGTGTGTGTGTGTGTGGTGTGTGTGTGTGTGTGTGTTGTCGTGTGTGTGTGTGTGTGTGTTGTCGGTGTGTGTGTGTGTGTGTGTCGGTGTGTGTGTGTGTGTTGTCGGTGTGTGTGTGTGTGTGTTGTCGGTGTGTGTGTGTGTGTGTGTTGTCGGTGTGTGTGTGTGTGTTGTCGGTGTGTGTGTGTGTGTGTGTGTGTGTGTGTGTGTGTTGTCGTGTGTGTGTGTGTGTGTTGTCGGTGTGTGTGTGTGTGTGTTGTCGGTGTGTGTGTGTGTTGTCGGTGTGTGTGTGTGTGTGTGTTGTCGTGTGTGTGTGTGTGTGTTGTCGGTGTGTGTGTGTGTGTGTGTCGGTGTGTGTGTGTGTGTGTTGTCGGTGTGTGTGTGTGTGTTGTCGGTGTGTGTGTGTGTGTGTTGTCGGTGTGTGTGTGTGTGTTGTCGTGTGTGTGTGTGTGTGTTGTCGGTGTGTGTGTGTGTGTGTTGTCGGTGTGTGTGTGTGTCGTGTGTGTGTGTGTGTGTGTGTGTGTTGTCGGTGTGTGTGTGTGTGTGTGTGTGTGTGTGTGTGTTGTCGGTGTGTGTGTGTGTGTTGTCGGTGTGTGTGTGTGTGTGTTGTCGGTGTGTGTGTGTGTGTGTTGTCGGTGTGTGTGTGTGTGTTGTCGGTGTGTGTGTGTGTGTGTTGTGTGTGTGTGTGTGTGTTGTCGGTGTGTGTGTGTGTGTGTTGTCGGTGTGTGTGTGTGTGTTGTCGTGTGTGTGTGTGTGTGTGTTGTCGGTGTGTGTGTGTGTGTGTTGTCGGTGTGTGTGTGTGTGTGTTGTCGGTGTGTGTGTGTGTGTGTGTGTGTGTGGTGTGTGTGTGTGTGTGTGTGTTGTCGGTGTGTGTGTGTGTGTTGTCGGTGTGTGTGTGTGTGTTGTCGGTGTGTGTGTGTGTGTCGTGTGTGTGTGTGTGTGTGTGTTGTCGGTGTGTGTGTGTGTGTTGTCGTGTGTGTGTGTGTGTGTTGTCGGTGTGTGTGTGTGTGTGTTGTCGGTGTGTGTGTGGTGTGTGTGTGTGTGTGTGTTGTGGTGTGTGTGTGTGTTGTCGGTGTGTGTGTGTGTGTGTTGTCGGTGTGTGTGTGTGTGTGTCGGTGTGTGTGTGTGTGTGTTGTCGTGTGTGTGTGTGTGTGTTGTCGGTGTGTGTGTGTGTGTGTGTGTGTGTGTGTGTGTGTGTGTGTGTTGTCGGTGTGTGTGTGTGTGTTGTCGGTGTGTGTGTGTGTGTTGTCGGTGTGTGTGTGTGTGTGTGTGTGTGTGTTGTCGGTGTGTGTGTGTGTGTTGTCGGTGTGTGTGTGGTGTGTGTGTGTGTGTGTTGTCGGTGTGTGTGTGTGTGTGTGTGTTGTCGGTGTGTGTGTGTGTGGTGTGTGTGTGTGTGTTGTCGGTGTGTGTGTGTGTGTGTTGTCGTGTGTGTGTGTGTGTGTTGTCGTGTGTGTGTGTGTGTGTTGTCGGTGTGTGTGTGTGTGTGTGTGTCGGTGTGTGTGTGTGTGTGTTGTCGTGTGTGTGTGTGTGTGTTGTCGTGTGTGTGTGTGTGTGTTGTCGTGTGTGTGTGTGTGTTGTCGGTGTGTGTGTGTGTGTGTTGTCGGTGTGTGTGTGTGTGTGTTGTCGGTGTGTGTGTGTGTGTGTTGTCGGTGTGTGTGTGTGTGTGTCGGTGTGTGTGTGTGTGTGTGTGTTGTCGTGTGTGTGTGTGTGTGTTGTCGGTGTGTGTGTGTGTGTGTTGTGTGTGTGTCGTGTGTGTGTGTGTGTGTTGTCGGTGTGTGTGTGTGTGTTGTCGGTGTGTGTGTGTTGTCGGTGTGTGTGTGTGTGTTGTCGGTGTGTGTGTGTGTGTGGTGTGTGTGTGTGTGTGTTGTCGGTGTGTGGTGTGTGTGTTGTCGTGTGTGTGTGTGTGTGTTGTCGTGTGTGTGTGTGTTGTCGGTGTGTGTGTGTGTGTTGTCGGTGTGTGTGTGTGTGTGTGTCGTGTGTGTGTGTGTGTGTGTTGTCGGGTGTGTGTGTGTGTGTGTTGTCGTGTGTGTGTGTGTGTGTTGTCGGTGTGTGTGTGTGTGTTGTCGGTGTGTGTGTGTGTGTGTGTGTGTGTGTGTGTGTGTTGTCGGTGTGTGTGTGTGTGTGTTGTCGGTGTGTGTGTGTGTGTGTGTGTCGTGTGTGTGTGTGTGTGTTGTCGTGTGTGTGTGTGTGTGTGTGTGTGTGTGTGTTGTCGGTGTGTGTGTGTGTGTTGTCGGTGTGTGTGTGTGTGGTGTGTGTGTGTGTGTGTGTCGGTGTGTGTGTGTGTTGTCGGTGTGTGTGTGTGTGTTGTCGGTGTGTGTGTGTGTGTGTGTGTGGTGTGTGTGTGTGTTGTCGGTGTGTGTGTGTGTGTTGTCGTGTGTGTGTGTGTGTGTTGTCGGTGTGTGTGTGTGTGTGTTGTCGTGTGTGTGTGTGTGTGTTGTCGTGTGTGTGTGTGTGTGTTGTCGGTGTGTGTGTGTGTGTGTGTGTGTGTGTGTGTGTGTGTGTGTGTTGTCGGTGTGTGTGTGTGTGTGTTGTCGGTGTGTGTGTGTGTGTTGTCGGTGTGTGTGTGTGTGTGTTGTCGGTGTGTGTGTGTGTGTTGTCGGTGTGTGTGTGTGTGTTGTCGGTGTGTGTGTGTGTGTTGTCGTGTGTGTGTGTGTTGTCGGTGTGTGTGTGTGTGTGTTGTCGGTGTGTGTGTGTGTGTGTGTCGGTGTGTGTGTGTGTGTGTGTGTGTGTGTGTGTGTGTGTGTTGTCGTGTGTGTGTGTGTTGTCGGTGTGTGTGTGTGTGTTGTCGGTGTGTGTGTGTGTGTGTGTCGGTGTGTGTGTGTGTGTGTTGTCGGTGTGTGTGTGTGTGTGTGGTGTGTGTGTGTGTGTGTTGTCGGTGTGTGTGTGTGTGTGTTGTCGGTGTGTGTGTGTGTGTGTGTGTGTGTGTGTGTTGTCGGTGTGTGTGTGTGTGTGTTGTCGTGTGTGTGTGTGTGTGTGTGTGTGTGTTGTCGGTGTGTGTGTGTGTGTTGTCGGTGTGTGTGTGTGTGTTGTCGGTGTGTGTGTGTGTGTGTTGTCGGTGTGTGTGTGTGTGTGTTGTCGGTGTGTGTGTGTGTGTTGTCGGTGTGTGTGTGTGTGTGTGTCGTGTGTGTGTGTGTGTTGTCGGTGTGTGTGTGTGTGTGTTGTCGGTGTGTGTGTGTGTTGTTGTCGGTGTGTGTGTGTGTGTGTTGTCGTGTGTGTGTGTGTGTGTTGTCGGTGTGTGTGTGTGTGTTGTCGGTGTGTGTGTGTGTGTGTTGTCGGTGTGTGTGTGTGTGTTGTCGGTGTGTGTGTGTGTTGTCGGTGTGTGTGTGTGTGTGTTGTCGGTGTGTGTGTGTGTGTGTGTGTGTGTGTGTGTGTGTGTTGTCGGTGTGTGTGTGTGTGTCGTGTGTGTGTGTGTGTGTTGTCGGTGTGTGTGTGTGTGTGTTGTCGGTGTGTGTGTGTGTGGTGTGTGTGTGTGTGTTGTCGGTGTGTGTGTGTGTGTGTTGTCGGTGTGTGTGTGTGTGTGTTGTCGGTGTGTGTGTGTGTGTTGTCGGTGTGTGTGTGTGTGTGTTGTCGGTGTGTGTGTGTGTGTTGTCGGTGTGTGTGTGTGTGTGTTGTCGGTGTGTGTGTGTGTGTGTTGTGGTGTGTGTGTGTTGTCGGTGTGTGTGTGTGTGTGTTGTCGGTGTGTGTGTGTGTGTTGTCGTGTGTGTGTGTGTGTGTGTTGTCGGTGTGTGTGTGTGTGTGTTGTCGGTGTGTGTGTGTGTTGTGTGTGTGTGTGTGTGTTGTCGGTGTGTGTGTGTGTGTGTGTGTGGTGTGTGTGTGTGTGTGTGTGTTGTCGGTGTGTGTGTGTGTGTTGTCGGTGTGTGTGTGTTGTCGGTGTGTGTGTGTGTGTGTTGTCGGTGTGTGTGTGTGTGTTGTCGTGTGTGTGTGTGTGTGTTGTCGGTGTGTGTGTGTGTGTTGTCGTGTGTGTGTGTGTGTGTGTGTGTGTGTGTGTGTTGTCGGTGTGTGTGTGTGTGTGTTGTCGGTGTGTGTGTGTGTGTTGTCGGTGTGTGTGTGTGTGTGTTGTCGTGTGTGTGTGTGTGTGTTGTCGGTGTGTGTGTGTGTGTGTTGTCGTGTGTGTGTGTGTGTTGTCGGTGTGTGTGTGTGTGTGTTGTCGGTGTGTGTGTGTGTGTGTTGTCGGTGTGTGTGTGTGTGTTGTCGGTGTGTTGTGTGTGTGTGTTGTCGGTGTGTGTGTGTGTGTGTCGTGTGTGTGTGTGTGTGTGTTGTCGGTGTGTGTGTGTGTGTGTGTGTGTGTGTGTTGTCGGTGTGTGTGTGTGTGTGTTGTCGGTGTGTGTGTGTGTGTGTTGTCGGTGTGTGTGTGTGTGTTGTCGGTGTGTGTGTGTGTGTGTGTGTGTTGTCGGTGTGTGTGTGTGTGTTGTCGGTGTGTGTGTGTGTGTGTGTTGTCGTGTGTGTGTGTGTTGTCGGTGTGTGTGTGTGTGTTGTCGGTGTGTGTGTGTGTGTGTGTTGTCGGTGTGTGTGTGTGTGTGTGTGTGTGTGTGTGTGTGTGTGTGTGTGTGTTGTCGGTGTGTGTGTGTGTGTGTTGTCGGTGTGTGTGTGTGTGTGTGTCGGTGTGTGTGTGTGTGTGTTGTCGGTGTGTGTGTGTGTGTGTTGTCGGTGTGTGTGTGTGTGTGTGTGTGTGTGTGTGTGTGTGTGTGTGTGTGTGTGTGTGTGTGTGTGTGTGTGTGTGTGTGTTGTCGGTGTGTGTGTGTGTGTTGTCGGTGTGTGTGTGTGTGTTGTCGGTGTGTGTGTGTGTGTTGTCGGTGTGTGTGTGTGTTGTCGTGTGTGTGTGTGTGTGTTGTCGGTGTGTGTGTGTGTGTGTTGTCGGTGTGTGTGTGTGTGTTGTCGGTGTGTGTGTGTGTGTTGTCGGTGTGTGTGTGTGTGTGTGTGTGTGTGTGTTGTCGGTGTGTGTGTGTGTGTTGTCGTGTGTGTGTGTGTGTGTGTGTGTGTGTGTGTTGTCGGTGTGTGTGTGTGTGTGTGTGTTGTCGTGTGTGTGTGTGTGTGTTGTCGGTGTGTGTGTGTGTGTGTTGTCGGTGTGTGTGTGTGTTGTTGTCGTGTGTGTGTGTGTGTGTTGTCGGTGTGTGTGTGTGTGTTGTCGTGTGTGTGTGTGTGTGTGTTGTGTGTGTGTGTGTTGTCGGTGTGTGTGTGTGTGTGTTGTCGGTGTGTGTGTGTGTGTTGTCGGTGTGTGTGTGTGTGTGTTGTCGTGTGTGTGTGTGTGTGTGGTGTGTGTGTGTGTGTGTGTGTGTGTTGTCGGTGTGTGTGTGTGTGTGTTGTCGGTGTGTGTGTGTGTGTGTTGTCGGTGTGTGTGTGTGTGTGTTGTCGGTGTGTGTGTGTGTGTGTTGTCGGTGTGTGTGTGTGTTGTCGGTGTGTGTGTGTGTGTGTTGTCGGTGTGTGTGTGTGTGTTGTCGGTGTGTGTGTGTGTGTTGTCGGTGTGTGTGTGTGTGTGTTGTCGGTGTGTGTGTGTGTGTTGTCGGTGTGTGTGTGTGTGTGTCGTGTGTGTGTGTGTGTGTTGTCGGTGTGTGTGTGTGTTGTCGGTGTGTGTGTGTGTGTGTCGGTGTGTGTGTGTGTGTGTGTGTGTGTCGTGTGTGTGTGTGTGTGTTGTCGGTGTGTGTGTGTGTGTTGTCGGTGTGTGTGTGTGTGTGTTGTCGGTGTGTGTGTGTGTGTGTTGTCGGTGTGTGTGTGTGTGTTGTCGGTGTGTGTGTGTGTGTGTTGTCGGTGTGTGTGTGTGTGTTGTGGTGTGTGTGTGTGTGTTGTCGGTGTGTGTGTGTGTGTGTGTGTGTGTGTGTGTGTGTGTGTTGTCGTGTGTGTGTGTGTGTGTTGTCGGTGTGTGTGTGTGTGTTGTGTGTGTGTGT
>NW_027675537.1:185000-215000 GCF_965601325.2 Salmo salar | reverse complement strand
TGTGTGTTGTCGGTGTGTGTGTGTTGTCGGTGTGTGTGTGTGTGTGTGTTGTCGGTGTGTGTGTGTGTGTGTGTTGTCGTGTGTGTGTGTGTGTTGTCGGTGTGTGTGTGTGTGTGTTGTCGGTGTGTGTGTGTGTGTGTTGTGTGTGTGTGTGTGTTGTCGGTGTGTTGTGTGTGTGTTGTCGGTGTGTGTGTGTGTGTGTGTGTGTTGTCGGTGTGTGTGTGTTGTCGGTGTGTGTGTGTGTGTGTGTGTGTGTGTTGTTGGTGTGTGTGTGTGTGTGTTGTCGGTGTGTGTGTGTGTGTTGTGTGTGTGTGTGTGTTCGGTGTGTGTGTGTGTGTTGTCGGTGTGTGTGTGTGTGTGTTGTCGGTGTGTGTGTGTGTGTGTGTGTGTTGTCGGTGTGTGTGTGTTGTCGGTGTGTGTGTGTGTGTTCTCGGTGTGTGTGTGTGTGTGTGTTGTCGGTGTGTGTGTGTGTGTTGTCGGTGTGTGTGTGTGTGTTGCTGGTGTTTGTGTGTGTGTGTGTTGTCGGTGTGTGTGTGTGTTGTCGGTGTGTGTGTGTGTGTTGTCGGTGTGTGTGTGTGTGTTGTGTGTGTGTGTGTTGTCGGTGTGTGTGTGTGTTGTCGGTGTGTGTGTGTTGTCGGTGTGTGTGTGTGTGTTGTCGGTGTGTGTGTGTGTGTGTGTGTTGTCGGTGTGTGTGTGTGTGTTGTCGGTGTGTGTGTGTGTGTGTGTGTTGTCGGTGTGTGTGTGTGTTGTCGGTGTGTGTGTGTGTGTTGTCGGTGTGTGTGTGTTGTCGGTGTGTGTGTGTGTGTTGTCGGTGTGTGTGTGTGTGTTGCTGGTGTTTGTGTGTGTGTGTGTTGTCGGTGTGTGTGTGTGTGTTGTCGGTGTGTGTGTGTGTGTGTGTGTGTGTGTGTGTGTGTGTGTGTGTTGTCGGTGTGTGTGTGTGTGTTGTCGGTGTGTGTGTGTGTGTGTGTGTGTTGTCGGTTTGTGTGTGTGTGTGTTGTCGGTGTGTGTGTGTGTGTGTTGTCGGTGTGTGTGTGTGTGTTGTGTGTGTGTGTGTTGTCGGTGTGTGTGTGTGTTGTCGGTGTGTGTGTGTGTGTGTGTGTGTTGTCGGTGTGTGTGTGTGTGTTGTCGGTGTGTGTGTGTGTGTTGTCGGTGTGTGTGTGTGTGTGTTGTCGGTGTGTGTGTGTAGTCGGTGTGTGTGTGTGTGTGTGTGTGTTGTCGGTGTGTGTGTGTGTGTTGTAGGTGTGTGTGTGTGTGTGTGTGTTGTCGGTGTGTGTGTGTGTTGTCGGTGTGTGTGTTGTGTGTGTGTGTGTGTTGTTGGTGTGTGTGTGTGTTGTCGGTGTGTGTGTGTGTGTGTTGTCGGTGTGTGTGTGTGTGTGTGTGTGTGTGTTGTCAGTGTGTGTGTGTGTGTGTGTGTTTTGTCGGTGTGTGTGTGTGTGTGTGTGTGTTGTCGGTGTGTGTGTGTGTGTGTGTGTTGTCAGTGTGTGTGTGTGTGTGTTGTCGGTGTGTGTGTCAGTGTGTTGTCGGTGTGTGTGTGTGTGTGTGTTGTCGGTGTGTGTGTGTGTTGTCGGTGTGTGTGTGTGTGTTGTCTGTGTGTGTGTTTTGTTGTGTGTGTGTGTGTTGTCGGTGTGTGTGTGTGTGTGTTGTCGGTGTGTGTGTGTGTGTGTGTTGTCGGTGTGTGTGTGTGTTGTTGTTGTGTTTGTGTGTGTGTGTGTGTGTTGTCGGTGTGTGTGTGTTATCGGTGTGTGTGTGTGTGTTGTCGGTGTGTGTGTGTGTGTGTGTGTGTGTGTTGTCGGTGTGTGTGTGTGTTGTCGGTGTGTGTGTGTGTTGTCGGTGTGTGTGTGTTGTCGGTGTGTGTGTGTGTGTGTTGTCGGTGTGTGTGTGTGTGTGTTGTGTGTGTGTGTGTGTTGTCGGTGTGTGTGTGTTTGTTGTCGTTGTGTGTGTGTGTGTGTTGTCGGTGTGTGTGTGTTGTCGGTGTGTGTGTGTGTGTGTTGTCGGTGTGTGTGTATGTGTGTGTTGTCAGTGTGTGTGTGTGTGTTGTCGGTGTGTGTGTGTGTGTTGTCGGTGTGTGTGTGTGTGTGTTGTGTGTGTGTGTGTGTTGTCGGTGTGTTTGTGTGTGTGTTGTCGGTGTGTGTGTGTGTGTGTGTGTTGTCGGTGTGTGTGTGTTGTCGGTGTGTGTGTGTGTGTGTGTGTGTGTGTTGTTGGTGTGTGTGTGTGTGTGTTGTCGGTGTGTGTGTGTGTGTTGTGTGTGTGTGTGTTGTCGGTGTGTGTGTGTGTGTTGTCGGTGTGTGTGTGTGTGTGTTGTCGGTGTGTGTGTGTGTGTGTGTGTTGTCGGTGTGTGTGTGTGTGTTGTGTGTGTGTGTGTTGTCGGTGTGTGTGTGTGTGTGTTGTCGGTGTGTGTGTGTGTGTGTGTGTGTGTCAGTGTGTGTGTGTGTGTGTGTGTTTTGTCGGTGTGTGTGTGTGTGTGTGTGTGTTGTCGGTGTGTGTGTGTGTGTGTGTGTTGTCAGTGTGTGTGTGTGTGTGTTGTCGGTGTGTGTGTCAGTGTGTTGTCGGTGTGTGTGTGTGTGTGTGTCGGTGTGTGTGTGTGTTGTCGGTGTGTGTGTGTGTGTTGTCTGTGTGTGTGTGTGTTTTGTTGTGTGTGTGTGTGTTGTCGGTGTGTGTGTGTGTGTGTTGTCGGTGTGTGTGTGTGTGTGTGTTGTCGGTGTGTGTGTGTGTTGTTGTTGTGTTTGTGTGTGTGTGTGTGTGTTGTCGGTGTGTGTGTGTTATCGGTGTGTGTGTGTGTGTTGTCGGTGTGTGTGTGTGTGTGTGTGTGTGTTGTCGGTGTGTGTGTGTGTTGTCGGTGTGTGTGTGTGTGTTGTCGGTGTGTGTGTGTTGTCGGTGTGTGTGTGTGTGTGTTGTCGGTGTGTGTGTGTGTGTGTTGTGTGTGTGTGTGTGTTGTCGGTGTGTGTGTGTGTTTGTTGTCGTTGTGTGTGTGTGTGTGTTGTCGGTGTGTGTGTGTTGTCGGTGTGTGTTTGTGTGTGTGTTGTCGGTGTGTGTGTGTGTGTTGTCGGTGTGTGTGTGTTGTCGGTGTGTGTGTGTGTGTGTGTTGTCGGTGTGTGTGTATGTGTGTGTTGTCAGTGTGTGTGTGTGTGTTGTCGGTGTGTGTGTGTGTGTGTGTTGTCGGTGTGTGTGTGTGTGTGTTGTGTGTGTGTGTGTGTTGTCGGTGTGTTTGTGTGTGTGTTGTCGGTGTGTGTGTGTGTGTGTGTGTTGTCGGTGTGTGTGTGTTGTCGGTGTGTGTGTGTGTGTGTGTGTGTGTGTTGTTGGTGTGTGTGTGTGTGTGTTGTCGGTGTGTGTGTGTGTGTTGTGTGTGTGTGTGTGTTCGGTGTGTGTGTGTGTGTTGTCGGTGTGTGTGTGTGTGTGTTGTCGGTGTGTGTGTGTGTGTGTGTGTGTTGTCGGTGTGTGTGTGTTGTCGGTGTGTGTGTGTGTGTTCTCGGTGTGTGTGTGTGTGTGTGTTGTCGGTGTGTGTGTGTGTGTTGTCGGTGTGTGTGTGTGTGTTGCTGGTGTTTGTGTGTGTGTGTGTTGTCGGTGTGTGTGTGTGTTGTCGGTGTGTGTGTGTGTGTTGTCGGTGTGTGTGTGTGTGTTGTGTGTGTGTGTGTTGTCGGTGTGTGTGTGTGTTGCCGGTGTGTGTGTGTTGTCGGTGTGTGTGTGTGTGTTGTCGGTGTGTGTGTGTGTGTGTGTTGTCGGTGTGTGTGTGTGTGTTGTCGGTGTGTGTGTGTGTGTTGTCGGTGTGTGTGTGTGTGTGTTGTCGGTGTGTGTGTGTAGTCGGTGTGTGTGTGTGTGTGTGTGTTGTCGGTGTGTGTGTGTGTGTTGTCGGTGTGTGTGTGTGTGTGTGTGTTGTCGGTGTGTGTGTGTGTTGTCGGTGTGTGTGTTGTGTGTGTGTGTTGTCGGTGTGTGTGTGTGTTGTCGGTGTGTGTGTGTGTGTGTTGTGTGTGTGTGTGTGTTGTCGGTGTGTTTGTGTGTGTGTTGTCGGTGTG
This sequence comes from Salmo salar, assembly GCF_965601325.2. Lineage (NCBI taxonomy): Eukaryota > Metazoa > Chordata > Actinopteri > Salmoniformes > Salmonidae > Salmo > Salmo salar. Next base: position 210,990 of record NW_027675537.1, on the reverse strand, counting down.
TGTGTGTGTGTGTGTGTTGTCGGTGTGTGTGTGTTGTCGGTGTGTGTGTGTGTGTGTGTGTGTGTGTTGTTGGTGTGTGTGTGTGTGTGTTGTCGGTGTGTGTGTGTGTGTTGTGTGTGTGTGTGTTGTCGGTGTGTGTGTGTGTGTTGTCGGTGTGTGTGTGTGTGTGTTGTCGGTGTGTGTGTGTGTGTGTGTGTTGTCGGTGTGTGTGTGTGTGTTGTGTGTGTGTGTGTTGTCGGTGTGTGTGTGTGTGTGTTGTCGGTGTGTGTGTGTGTGTGTGTGTGTGTGTGTGTCAGTGTGTGTGTGTGTGTGTGTGTTTTGTCGGTGTGTGTGTGTGTGTGTGTGTGTTGTCGGTGTGTGTGTGTGTTTGTTGTCGTTGTGTGTGTGTGTGTGTTGTCGGTGTGTGTGTGTTGTCGGTGTGTGTTTGTGTGTGTGTTGTCGGTGTGTGTGTGTGTGTTGTCGGTGTGTGTGTGTTGTCGGTGTGTGTGTGTGTGTGTGTTGTCGGTGTGTGTGTATGTGTGTGTTGTCAGTGTGTGTGTGTGTGTTGTCGGTGTGTGTGTGTGTGTGTTGTCGGTGTGTGTGTGTGTGTGTTGTGTGTGTGTGTGTGTTGTCGGTGTGTTTGTGTGTGTGTTGTCGGTGTGTGTGTGTGTGTGTGTGTTGTCGGTGTGTGTGTGTTGTCGGTGTGTGTGTGTGTGTGTGTGTGTGTGTTGTTGGTGTGTGTGTGTGTGTGTTGTCGGTGTGTGTGTGTGTGTTGTGTGTGTGTGTGTGTTCGGTGTGTGTGTGTGTGTTGTCGGTGTGTGTGTGTGTGTGTTGTCGGTGTGTGTGTGTGTGTGTGTGTGTTGTCGGTGTGTGTGTGTTGTCGGTGTGTGTGTGTGTGTTCTCGGTGTGTGTGTGTGTGTGTGTTGTCGGTGTGTGTGTGTGTGTTGTCGGTGTGTGTGTGTGTGTTGCTGGTGTTTGTGTGTGTGTGTGTTGTCGGTGTGTGTGTGTGTTGTCGGTGTGTGTGTGTGTGTTGTCGGTGTGTGTGTGTGTGTTGTGTGTGTGTGTGTTGTCGGTGTGTGTGTGTGTTGCCGGTGTGTGTGTGTTGTCGGTGTGTGTGTGTGTGTTGTCGGTGTGTGTGTGTGTGTGTGTTGTCGGTGTGTGTGTGTGTGTTGTCGGTGTGTGTGTGTGTGTTGTCGGTGTGTGTGTGTGTGTGTTGTCGGTGTGTGTGTGTAGTCTGTGTGTTTGTGTGTGTGTGTGTTGTCGGTGTGTGTGTGTGTGTTGTCGGTGTGTGTGTGTGTGTGTGTGTTGTCGGTGTGTGTGTGTGTTGTCGGTGTGTGTGTTGTGTGTGTGTGTTGTCGGTGTGTGTGTGTGTTGTCGGTGTGTGTGTGTGTGTTGTCGGTGTGTTTGTGTTGTCGGTGTGTGTGTGTGTGTTGTCGGTGTGTGTGTGTGTGTTGCTGGTGTTTGTGTGTGTGTGTGTTGTCGGTGTGTGTGTGTGTGTTGTCGGTGTGTGTGTGTGTGTGTGTGTGTGTGTGTGTGTGTGTGTGTGTGTGTGTGTTGTCGGTGTGTGTGTGTGTGTTGTCGGTGTGTGTTTGTGTGTGTGTGTGTTGTCGGTGTGTTTGTGTGTGTGTGTTGTCGGTGTGTGTGTGTGTGTGTTGTCGGTGTGTGTGTGTGTGTTGTGTGTGTGTGTGTTGTCGGTGTGTGTGTGTGTTGTCGGTGTGTGTGTGTGTGTGTGTGTGTTGTCGGTGTGTGTGTGTGTGTTGTCGGTGTGTGTGTGTGTGTTGTGTGTGTGTGTGTTGTCGGTGTGTGTGTGTGTTGCCGGTGTGTGTGTGTTGTCGGTGTGTGTGTGTGTGTGTTGTCGGTGTGTGTGTGTGTGTGTGTTGTCGGTGTGTGTGTGTGTGTTGTCGGTGTGTGTGTGTGTGTTGTCGGTGTGTGTGTGTGTGTGTTGTCGGTGTGTGTGTGTAGTCGGTGTGTGTGTGTGTGTGTGTGTGTTGTCGGTGTGTGTGTGTGTGTTGTAGGTGTGTGTGTGTGTGTGTGTGTTGTCGGTGTGTGTGTGTGTTGTCGGTGTGTGTGTTGTGTGTGTGTGTGTTGTTGGTGTGTGTGTGTGTTGTCGGTGTGTGTGTGTGTGTGTTGTCGGTGTGTGTGTGTGTGTGTGTGTGTGTGTTGTCGGTGTGTGTGTGTGTGTGTGTGTTGTCAGTGTGTGTGTGTGTGTGTTGTCGGTGTGTGTGTCAGTGTGTTGTCGGTGTGTGTGTGTGTGTGTGTTGTCGGTGTGTGTGTGTGTTGTCGGTGTGTGTGTGTGTGTTGTCTGTGTGTGTGTGTGTTTTGTTGTGTGTGTGTGTGTTGTCGGTGTGTGTGTGTGTGTGTTGTCGGTGTGTGTGTGTGTGTGTGTTGTCGGTGTGTGTGTGTGTTGTTGTTGTGTTTGTGTGTGTGTGTGTGTGTTGTCGGTGTGTGTGTGTTATCGGTGTGTGTGTGTGTGTTGTCGGTGTGTGTGTGTGTGTGTGTGTGTGTGTGTGTTGTCGGTGTGTGTGTGTGTTGTCGGTGTGTGTGTGTGTGTTGTCGGTGTGTGTGTGTTGTCGGTGTGTGTGTGTGTGTGTTGTCGGTGTGTGTGTGTGTGTGTTGTGTGTTTGTGTGTTGTCGGTGTGTGTGTGTTTGTTGTCGTTGTGTGTGTGTGTGTGTTGTCGGTGTGTGTGTGTTGTCGGTGTGTGTTTGTGTGTGTGTTGTCGGTGTGTGTGTGTGTGTTGTCGGTGTGTGTGTGTTGTCGGTGTGTGTGTGTGTGTGTGTTGTCGGTGTGTGTGTATGTGTGTGTTGTCAGTGTGTGTGTGTGTGTTGTCGGTGTGTGTGTGTGTGTTGTCGGTGTGTGTGTGTGTGTGTTGTGTGTGTGTGTGTGTTGTCGGTGTGTTTGTGTGTGTGTTGTCGGTGTGTGTGTGTGTGTGTGTGTTGTCGGTGTGTGTGTGTTGTCGGTGTGTGTGTGTGTGTGTGTGTGTGTGTTGTTGGTGTGTGTGTGTGTGTGTTGTCGGTGTGTGTGTGTGTGTTGTGTGTGTGTGTGTTGTCGGTGTGTGTGTGTGTGTTGTCGGTGTGTGTGTGTGTGTGTTGTCGGTGTGTGTGTGTGTGTGTGTGTTGTCGGTGTGTGTGTGTGTGTTGTGTGTGTGTGTGTTGTCGGTGTGTGTGTGTGTGTGTTGTCGGTGTGTGTGTGTGTGTGTGTGTGTGTGTTGTCAGTGTGTGTGTGTGTGTGTGTGTTTTGTCGGTGTGTGTGTGTGTGTGTGTGTGTTGTCGGTGTGTGTGTGTGTGTGTGTGTTGTCAGTGTGTGTGTGTGTGTGTTGTCGGTGTGTGTGTCAGTGTGTTGTCGGTGTGTGTGTGTGTGTGTGTTGTCGGTGTGTGTGTGTGTTGTCGGTGTGTGTGTGTGTGTTGTCTGTGTGTGTGTGTGTTTTGTTGTGTGTGTGTGTGTTGTCGGTGTGTGTGTGTGTGTGTTGTCGGTGTGTGTGTGTGTGTGTGTTGTCGGTGTGTGTGTGTGTTGTTGTTGTGTTTGTGTGTGTGTGTGTGTGTTGTCGGTGTGTGTGTGTTATCGGTGTGTGTGTGTGTGTTGTCGGTGTGTGTGTGTGTGTGTGTGTGTGTGTTGTCGGTGTGTGTGTGTGTTGTCGGTGTGTGTGTGTGTGTTGTCGGTGTGTGTGTGTTGTCGGTGTGTGTGTGTGTGTGTTGTCGGTGTGTGTGTGTGTGTGTTGTGTGTGTGTGTGTGTTGTCGGTGTGTGTGTGTGTTTGTTGTCGTTGTGTGTGTGTGTGTGTTGTCGGTGTGTGTGTGTTGTCGGTGTGTGTTTGTGTGTGTGTTGTCGGTGTGTGTGTGTGTGTTGTCGGTGTGTGTGTGTTGTCGGTGTGTGTGTGTGTGTGTGTTGTCGGTGTGTGTGTATGTGTGTGTTGTCAGTGTGTGTGTGTGTGTTGTCGGTGTGTGTGTGTGTGTGTTGTCGGTGTGTGTGTGTGTGTGTTGTGTGTGTGTGTGTGTTGTCGGTGTGTTTGTGTGTGTGTTGTCGGTGTGTGTGTGTGTGTGTGTGTTGTCGGTGTGTGTGTGTTGTCGGTGTGTGTGTGTGTGTGTGTGTGTGTGTTGTTGGTGTGTGTGTGTGTGTGTGTTGTCGGTGTGTGTGTGTGTGTTGTGTGTGTGTGTGTGTTCGGTGTGTGTGTGTGTGTTGTCGGTGTGTGTGTGTGTGTGTTGTCGGTGTGTGTGTGTGTGTGTGTGTTGTCGGTGTGTGTGTGTGTTGTGTGTGTGTGTGTTGTCGATGTGTGTGTGTGTGTGTTGTCGGTGTGTGTGTGTGTGTTGTGTGTGTGTGTGTTGTCGGTGTGTGTGTGTGTGTGTGTGTTGTCAGTGTGTGTGTGTGTGTGTTGTCGGTGTGTGTGTCAGTGTGTTGTCGGTGTGTGTGTGTGTGTGTGTTGTCGGTGTGTGTGTGTGTGTTGTCGGTGTGTGTGTGTGTGTTGTCTGTGTGTTTGTGTGTTTTGTTGTGTGTGTGTGTGTTGTCGGTGTGTGTGTGTGTGTGTTGTCGGTGTGTGTGTGTGTGTGTGTTGTCGGTGTGTGTGTGTGTTGTTGTTGTGTTTGTGTGTGTGTGTGTGTGTTGTCGGTGTGTGTGTTATATCGGTGTGTGTGTGTGTGTTGTCGGTGTGTGTGTGTGTGTGTGTGTGTTGTCGGTGTGTGTGTGTGTTGTCGGTGTGTGTGTGTGTGTTGTCGGTGTGTGTGTGTTGTCGGTGTGTGTGTGTGTGTGTTGTCGGTGTGTGTGTGTGTGTGTTGTGTGTGTGTGTGTGTTGTCGGTGTGTGTGTGTGTTTGTTGTCGTTGTGTGTGTGTGTGTGTTGTCGGTGTGTGTGTGTTGTCGGTGTGTGTTTGTGTGTGTGTTGTCGGTGTGTGTGTGTGTGTTGTCGGTGTGTGTGTGTTGTCGGTGTGTGTTTGTGTGTGTTGTCGGTGTGTGTGTGTGTGTGTGTTGTCAGTGTGTGTGTGTGTGTTGTCGGTGTGTGTGTGTGTGTGTTGTCGGTGTGTGTGTGTGTGTGTTGTGTGTGTGTGTGTTGTCGGTGTGTTTGTGTGTGTGTTGTCGGTGTGTGTGTGTGTGTGTGTGTGTTGTCGGTGTGTGTATGTTGTCGGTGTGTGTGTGTGTGTGTGTGTGTGTGTTGTTGGTGTGTGTGTGTGTGTGTTGTCGGTGTGTGTGTGTGTGTTGTGTGTGTGTGTGTTGTCGGTGTGTGTGTGTGTGTGTGTGTTGTCGGTGTGTGTGTGTGTGTGTTGTCGGTGTGTGTGTGTGTGTGTGTGTTGTCGGTGTGTGTGTGTGTGTTGTGTGTGTGTGTGTTGTCGATGTGTGTGTGTGTGTGTTGTCGGTGTGTGTGTGTGTGTTGTGTGTGTGTGTGTTGTCGGTGTGTGTGTGTTGTCGGTGTGTGTGTGTGTGTGTGTGTGTTGTCGGTGTGTGTGTGTGTGTGTGTTGTCGGTGTGTGTGTGTGTTGTCGGTGTGTGTGTGTGTGTGTTGTCGGTGTGTGTGTGTGTAGTCGGTGTGTGTGTGTGTGTGTGTGTGTGTGTGTTGTCGGTGTGTGTGTGTGTTGTGTGTGTGTGTGTTGTCGGTGTGTGGGTGTGTGTGTTGTCGGTGTGTGTGTGTGTGTGTGTTGTCGGTGTGTGTGTGTGTGTTGTTTGTGTGTGTGTTGTTGGTGTGTGTGTGTGTGTGTGTTGTCGGTGTGTGTGTGTGTGTGTTGTCGGTGTGTGTGTGTGTGTTGTCGGTGTGTGTGTGTGTTGTCGGTGTGTGTGTGTGTGTGTGTGTGTGTGTGTTGTCAGTGTGTGTGTGTGTGTGTGTGTTTTGTCGGTGTGTGTGTGTGTGTGTGTGTGTGTTGTCGGTGTGTGTGTGTGTGTGTGTGTTGTCGGTGTGTGTGTGTGTGTGTTGTCGGTGTGTGTGTGTGTGTGTTGTCGGTGTGTGTGTGTGTGTGTGTTGTCGGTGTGTGTGTGTGTGTTGTCGGTGTGTGTGTGTGTGTTGTCTGTGTGTGTGTGTGTTTTGTTGTGTGTGTGTGTGTTGTCGGTGTGTGTGTGTGTGTGTTGTCGGTGTGTGTGTGTGTGTTGTCGGTGTGTGTGTGTGTTGTTGTTGTGTTTGTGTGTGTGTGTGTGTGTTGTCGGTGTGTGTGTGTTATCGGTGTGTGTGTGTGTTGTCGGTGTGTCTGTGTGTGTGTGTGTGTGTGTTGTCGGTGTGTGTGTGTGTTGTCGGTGTGTGTGTGTGTGTTGTCGGTGTGTGTGTGTTGTCGGTGTGTGTGTGTGTGTGTTGTCGGTGTGTGTGTGTGTGTGTTGTGTGTGTGTGTGTTGTCGGTGTGTGTGTGTGTTTGTTGTCGTTGTCTGTGTGTGTGTGTTGTCGGTGTGTGTGTGTTGTCGGTGTGTGTTTGTGTGTGTGTTGTCGGTGTGTGTGTGTGTTGTCGGTGTGTGTGTGTTGTCGGTGTGTGTGTGTGTGTGTGTTGTCGGTGTGTGTGTGTGTGTTGTCAGTGTGTGTGTGTGTGTTGTCGGTGTGTGTGTGTGTGTGTTGTCGGTGTGTGTGTGTGTGTGTTGTGTGTGTGTGTGTTGTCGGTGTGTTTGTGTGTGTGTTGTCGGTGTGTGTGTGTGTGTGTGTGTGTTGTCGGTGTGTGTGTGTTGTCGGTGTGTGTGTGTGTGTATGTGTGTGTGTTGTGTGTGTGTGTGTTGTCGATGTGTGTGTGTGTGTGTTGTCGGTGTGTGTGTGTGTGTTGTTTGTGTGTGTGTTGTCGGTGTGTGTGTGTGTTGTCGGTGTGTGTGTGTGTGTGTTGTCGGTGTGTGTGTGTGTGTGTGTTGTCGGTGTGTGTGTGTGTTGTCGGTGTGTGTGTGTGTGTGTGTTGTCGGTGTGTGTGTGTGTAGTCGGTGTGTGTGTGTGTGTGTGTGTGTGTGTGTGTGTTGTCGGTGTGTGTGTGTGTGTTGTGTGTGTGTGTGTTGTCGGTGTGTGTGTGTGTGTGTTGTCGGTGTGTGTGTGTGTGTGTTGTCGGTGTGTGTGTGTGTGTTGTGTGTGTGTGTGTTGTTGGTGTGTGTGTGTGTGTGTGTTGTCGGTGTGTGTGTGTGTGTGTTGTCGGTGTGTGTGTGTGTTGTCGGTGTGTGTGTGTGTGTTGTCGGTGTGTGTGTCTGTTGTCGGTGTGTGTGTGTGTGTGTTGTCGGTGTGTGTGTGTGTAGTTGGTGTGTGTGTGTGTGTGTTTGTGTGTGTTGTCGGTGTGTGTGTGTGTGTTGTCGGTGTGTGTGTGTGTGTTGTCTGTGTGTGTGTGTGTTTTGTTGTGTGTGTGTGTGTTGTCGGTGTGTGTGTGTGTGTGTTGTCGGTGTGTGTGTGTGTGTTGTCGGTGTGTGTGTGTGTTGTTGTTGTGTTTGTGTGTGTGTGTGTGTGTTGTCGGTGTGTGTGTGTTATCGGTGTGTGTGTGTGTTGTCGGTGTGTCTGTGTGTGTGTGTGTGTGTGTTGTCGGTGTGTGTGTGTGTTGTCGGTGTGTGTGTGTGTGTTGTCGGTGTGTGTGTGTTGTCGGTGTGTGTGTGTGTGTGTTGTCGGTGTGTGTGTGTGTGTTGTGTGTGTGTGTGTTGTCGGTGTGTGTGTGTGTTTGTTGTCGTTGTCTGTGTGTGTGTGTTGTCGGTGTGTGTGTGTTGTCGGTGTGTGTTTGTGTGTGTGTTGTCGGTGTGTGTGTGTGTGTGTTGTTGTGTTTGTGTGTGTGTGTGTGTGTTGTCGGTGTGTGTGTGTTATCGGTGTGTGTGTGTGTTGTCGGTGTGTCTGTGTGTGTGTGTGTGTGTGTTGTCGGTGTGTGTGTGTGTTGTCGGTGTGTGTGTGTGTGTTGTCGGTGTGTGTGTGTTGTCGGTGTGTGTGTGTGTGTGTTGTCGGTGTGTGTGTGTGTGTTGTGTGTGTGTGTGTTGTCGGTGTGTGTGTGTGTTTGTTGTCGTTGTCTGTGTGTGTGTGTTGTCGGTGTGTGTGTGTTGTCGGTGTGTGTTTGTGTGTGTGTTGTCGGTGTGTGTGTGTGTTGTCGGTGTGTTTGTGTGTGTGTTGTCGGTGTGTGTGTGTGTGTGTGTGTGTTGTCGGTGTGTGTGTGTTGTCGGTGTGTGTGTGTGTGTATGTGTGTGTGTTGTGTGTGTGTGTGTTGTCGATGTGTGTGTGTGTGTGTTGTCGGTGTGTGTGTGTGTGTTGTTTGTGTGTGTGTTGTCGGTGTGTGTGTGTTGTCGGTGTGTGTGTGTGTGTGTGTGTGTGTGTTGTTGGTGTGTGTGTGTGTGTGTTGTCGGTGTGTGTGTGTGTGTTGTGTGTGTGTGTGTTGTCGGTGTGTGTGTGTGTGTTGTCGGTGTGTGTGTGTGTGTGTTGTCGGTGTGTGTGTGTGTGTGTGTGTTGTCGGTGTGTGTGTGTGTGTTGTGTGTGTGTGTGTTGTCGGTGTGTGTGTGTGTGTGTTGTCGGTGTGTGTGTGTGTGTGTGTGTGTGTGTTGTCAGTGTGTGTGTGTGTGTGTGTGTTTTGTCGGTGTGTGTGTGTGTGTGTGTGTGTTGTCGGTGTGTGTGTGTGTGTGTGTGTTGTCAGTGTGTGTGTGTGTGTGTTGTCGGTGTGTGTGTCAGTGTGTTGTCGGTGTGTGTGTGTGTGTGTGTTGTCGGTGTGTGTGTGTGTTGTCGGTGTGTGTGTGTGTGTTGTCTGTGTGTGTGTGTGTTTTGTTGTGTGTGTGTGTGTTGTCGGTGTGTGTGTGTGTGTGTTGTCGGTGTGTGTGTGTGTGTGTGTTGTCGGTGTGTGTGTGTGTTGTTGTTGTGTTTGTGTGTGTGTGTGTGTGTTGTCGGTGTGTGTGTGTTATCGGTGTGTGTGTGTGTGTTGTCGGTGTGTGTGTGTGTGTGTGTGTGTGTGTGTTGTCGGTGTGTGTGTGTGTTGTCGGTGTGTGTGTGTGTGTTGTCGGTGTGTGTGTGTTGTCGGTGTGTGTGTGTGTGTGTTGTCGGTGTGTGTGTGTGTGTGTTGTGTGTGTGTGTGTGTTGTCGGTGTGTGTGTGTGTTTGTTGTCGTTGTGTGTGTGTGTGTGTTGTCGGTGTGTGTGTGTTGTCGGTGTGTGTTTGTGTGTGTGTTGTCGGTGTGTGTGTGTGTGTTGTCGGTGTGTGTGTGTTGTCGGTGTGTGTGTGTGTGTGTGTTGTCGGTGTGTGTGTATGTGTGTGTTGTCAGTGTGTGTGTGTGTGTTGTCGGTGTGTGTGTGTGTGTGTTGTCGGTGTGTGTGTGTGTGTGTTGTGTGTGTGTGTGTGTTGTCGGTGTGTTTGTGTGTGTGTTGTCGGTGTGTGTGTGTGTGTGTGTGTTGTCGGTGTGTGTGTGTTGTCGGTGTGTGTGTGTGTGTGTGTGTGTGTGTTGTTGGTGTGTGTGTGTGTGTGTTGTCGGTGTGTGTGTGTGTGTTGTGTGTGTGTGTGTGTTCGGTGTGTGTGTGTGTGTTGTCGGTGTGTGTGTGTGTGTGTTGTCGGTGTGTGTGTGTGTGTGTGTGTTGTCGGTGTGTGTGTGTGTGTGTTGTCGGTGTGTGTGTGTGTGTTGTGTGTGTGTGTGTTGTCGGTGTGTGTGTGTGTGTGTGTGTTGTCAGTGTGTGTGTGTGTGTGTTGTCGGTGTGTGTGTCAGTGTGTTGTCGGTGTGTGTGTGTGTGTGTGTTGTCGGTGTGTGTGTGTGTGTTGTCTGTGTGTGTGTGTGTTTTGTTGTGTGTGTGTGTGTTGTCGGTGTGTGTGTGTGTGTGTTGTCGGTGTGTGTGTGTGTGTGTGTGTGTCGGTGTGTGTGTGTGTTGTTGTTGTGTTTGTGTGTGTGTGTGTGTGTTGTCGGTGTGTGTGTTATATCGGTGTGTGTGTGTGTGTTGTCGGTGTGTGTGTGTGTGTGTGTGTGTTGTCGGTGTGTGTGTGTGTTGTCGGTGTGTGTGTGTGTGTTGTCGGTGTGTGTGTGTTGTCGGTGTGTGTGTGTGTGTGTTGTCGGTGTGTGTGTGTGTGTGTTGTGTGTGTGTGTGTGTTGTCGGTGTGTGTGTGTGTTTGTTGTCGTTGTGTGTGTGTGTGTGTTGTCGGTGTGTGTGTGTTGTCGGTGTGTGTTTGTGTGTGTGTTGTCGGTGTGTGTGTGTGTGTTGTCGGTGTGTGTGTGTTGTCGGTGTGTGTTTGTGTGTGTTGTCGGTGTGTGTGTGTGTGTGTGTTGTCAGTGTGTGTGTGTGTGTTGTCGGTGTGTGTGTGTGTGTGTTGTCGGTGTGTGTGTGTGTGTGTTGTGTGTGTGTGTGTTGTCGGTGTGTTTGTGTATGTGTTGTCGGTGTGTGTGTGTGTGTGTGTGTGTTGTCGGTGTGTGTATGTTGTCGGTGTGTGTGTGTGTGTGTGTGTGTGTGTTGTTGGTGTGTGTGTGTGTGTGTTGTCGGTGTGTGTGTGTGTGTTGTGTGTGTGTGTGTTGTCGGTGTGTGTGTGTGTGTGTGTGTTGTCGGTGTGTGTGTGTGTGTGTTGTCGGTGTGTGTGTGTGTGTGTGTGTTGTCGGTGTGTGTGTGTGTGTTGTCTGTGTGTGTGTTGTCGATGTGTGTGTGTGTGTGTTGTCGGTGTGTGTGTGTGTGTTGTGTGTGTGTGTGTTGTCGGTGTGTGTGTGTTGTCGGTGTGTGTGTGTGTGTGTTGTCGGTGTGTGTGTGTGTGTGTGTTGTCGGTGTGTGTGTGTGTTGTCGGTGTGTGTGTGTGTGTGTTGTCGGTGTGTGTGTGTGTAGTCGGTGTGTGTGTGTGTGTGTGTGTGTGTGTGTTGTCGGTGTGTGTGTGTGTTGTGTGTGTGTGTGTTGTCGGTGTGTGGGTGTGTGTGTTGTCGGTGTGTGTGTGTGTGTGTGTTGTCGGTGTGTGTGTGTGTGTTGTTTGTGTGTGTGTTGTTGGTGTGTGTGTGTGTGTGTGTTGTCGGTGTGTGTGTGTGTGTGTTGTCGGTGTGTGTGTGTGTGTTGTCGGTGTGTGTGTGTGTTGTCGGTGTGTGTGTGTGTGTGTGTGTGTGTGTGTTGTCAGTGTGTGTGTGTGTGTGTGTGTTTTGTCGGTGTGTGTGTGTGTGTGTGTGTGTGTTGTCGGTGTGTGTGTGTGTGTGTGTGTTGTCGGTGTGTGTGTGTGTGTGTTGTCGGTGTGTGTGTGTGTGTGTTGTCGGTGTGTGTGTGTGTGTGTGTTGTCGGTGTGTGTGTGTGTGTTGTCGGTGTGTGTGTGTGTGTTGTCTGTGTGTGTGTGTGTTTTGTTGTGTGTGTGTGTGTTGTCGGTGTGTGTGTGTGTGTGTTGTCGGTGTGTGTGTGTGTGTTGTCGGTGTGTGTGTGTGTTGTTGTTGTGTTTGTGTGTGTGTGTGTGTGTTGTCGGTGTGTGTGTGTTATCGGTGTGTGTGTGTGTTGTCGGTGTGTCTGTGTGTGTGTGTGTGTGTGTTGTCGGTGTGTGTGTGTGTTGTCGGTGTGTGTGTGTGTGTTGTCGGTGTGTGTGTGTTGTCGGTGTGTGTGTGTGTGTGTTGTCGGTGTGTGTGTGTGTGTGTTGTGTGTGTGTGTGTTGTCGGTGTGTGTGTGTGTTTGTTGTCGTTGTCTGTGTGTGTGTGTTGTCGGTGTGTGTGTGTTGTCGGTGTGTGTTTGTGTGTGTGTTGTCGGTGTGTGTGTGTGTTGTCGGTGTGTGTGTGTTGTCGGTGTGTGTGTGTGTGTGTGTTGTCGGTGTGTGTGTGTGTGTTGTCAGTGTGTGTGTGTGTGTTGTCGGTGTGTGTGTGTGTGTGTTGTCGGTGTGTGTGTGTGTGTGTTGTGTGTGTGTGTGTTGTCGGTGTGTTTGTGTGTGTGTTGTCGGTGTGTGTGTGTGTGTGTGTGTGTTGTCGGTGTGTGTGTGTTGTCGGTGTGTGTGTGTGTGTATGTGTGTGTGTTGTGTGTGTGTGTGTTGTCGATGTGTGTGTGTGTGTGTTGTCGGTGTGTGTGTGTGTGTTGTTTGTGTGTGTGTTGTCGGTGTGTGTGTGTGTTGTCGGTGTGTGTGTGTGTGTGTTGTCGGTGTGTGTGTGTGTGTGTGTTGTCGGTGTGTGTGTGTGTTGTCGGTGTGTGTGTGTGTGTGTTGTCGGTGTGTGTGTGTGTAGTCGGTGTGTGTGTGTGTGTGTGTGTGTGTGTGTGTGTTGTCGGTGTGTGTGTGTGTGTTGTGTGTGTGTGTGTTGTCGGTGTGTGTGTGTGTGTGTTGTCGGTGTGTGTGTGTGTGTGTTGTCGGTGTGTGTGTGTGTGTTGTGTGTGTGTGTGTTGTTGGTGTGTGTGTGTGTGTGTGTTGTCGGTGTGTGTGTGTGTGTGTTGTCGGTGTGTGTGTGTGTTGTCGGTGTGTGTGTGTGTGTTGTCGGTGTGTGTGTCTGTTGTCGGTGTGTGTGTGTGTGTGTTGTCGGTGTGTGTGTGTGTAGTTGGTGTGTGTGTGTGTGTGTTTGTGTGTGTTGTCGGTGTGTGTGTGTGTGTTGTCGGTGTGTGTGTGTGTGTTGTCTGTGTGTGTGTGTGTTTTGTTGTGTGTGTGTGTGTTGTCGGTGTGTGTGTGTGTGTGTTGTCGGTGTGTGTGTGTGTGTTGTCGGTGTGTGTGTGTGTTGTTGTTGTGTTTGTGTGTGTGTGTGTGTGTTGTCGGTGTGTGTGTGTTATCGGTGTGTGTGTGTGTTGTCGGTGTGTCTGTGTGTGTGTGTGTGTGTGTTGTCGGTGTGTGTGTGTGTTGTCGGTGTGTGTGTGTGTGTTGTCGGTGTGTGTGTGTTGTCGGTGTGTGTGTGTGTGTGTTGTCGGTGTGTGTGTGTGTGTTGTGTGTGTGTGTGTTGTCGGTGTGTGTGTGTGTTTGTTGTCGTTGTCTGTGTGTGTGTGTTGTCGGTGTGTGTGTGTTGTCGGTGTGTGTTTGTGTGTGTGTTGTCGGTGTGTGTGTGTGTTGTCGGTGTGTGTGTGTTGTCGGTGTGTGTGTGTGTGTGTGTTGTCGGTGTGTGTGTGTGTGTTGTCAGTGTGTGTGTGTGTGTTGTCGGTGTGTGTGTGTGTGTGTTGTCGGTGTGTGTGTGTGTGTGTTGTGTGTGTGTGTGTTATTTGTGTGTTTGTGTGTGTGTTGTCGGTGTGTGTGTGTGTGTGTGTGTGTTGTCGGTGTGTGTGTGTTGTCGGTGTGTGTGTGTGTGTATGTGTGTGTGTTGTGTGTGTGTGTGTTGTCGATGTGTGTGTGTGTGTGTTGTCGGTGTGTGTGTGTGTGTTGTTTGTGTGTGTGTTGTCGGTGTGTGTGTGTGTTGTCGGTGTGTGTGTGTGTGTGTTGTCGGTGTGTGTGTGTGTGTGTGTTGTCGGTGTGTGTGTGTGTTGTCGGTGTGTGTGTGTGTGTGTTGTCGGTGTGTGTGTGTGTAGTCGGTGTGTGTGTGTGTGTGTGTGTGTGTGTGTGTGTTGTCGGTGTGTGTGTGTGTGTTGTGTGTGTGTGTGTTGTCGGTGTGTGTGTGTGTGTGTTGTCGGTGTGTGTGTGTGTGTGTTGTCGGTGTGTGTGTGTGTGTTGTGTGTGTGTGTGTTGTTGGTGTGTGTGTGTGTGTGTGTTGTCGGTGTGTGTGTGTGTGTGTTGTCGGTGTGTGTGTGTGTTGTCGGTGTGTGTGTGTGTGTTGTCGGTGTGTGTGTCTGTTGTCGGTGTGTGTGTGTGTGTGTTGTCGGTGTGTGTGTGTGTAGTTGGTGTGTGTGTGTGTGTGTTTGTGTGTGTTGTCGGTGTGTGTGTGTGTGTGTTGTCGGTGTGTGTGTGTGTTGTGTGTGTGTGTTGTCGGTGTGTGTGTGTTGTGTGTGTGTGTGTTGTCGGTGTGTGTGTGTGTTGTCGGTGTGTGTGTGTGTGTGTGTGTGTTGTCGGTGTGTGTGTGTTGTCGGTGTGTGTGTGTGTGTTCTCGGTGTGTGTGTGTGTGTGTGTGTTGTCGGTGTGTGTGTGTGTGTTGTCGGTGTGTGTGTGTGTGTTGCTGGTGTTTGTGTGTGTGTGTGTTGTCGGTGTGTGTGTGTGTTGTCGGTGTGTGTGTGTGTGTGTGTGTGTGTGGTGTGTGTGTGTGTGTGTGTGTGTGTGTGTGTGTGTGTGTGTGTTGTCTGTGTGTGTGTGTGTGTTGTCGGTGTGTGTGTGTGTGTGTGTGTGTTGTCGGTGTGTTTGTGTGTGTGTGTTGTCGGTGTGTGTGTGTGTGTGTTGTCGGTGTGTGTGTGTGTGTGTGTGTTGTCGGTGTGTGTGTGTGTGTGTTGTCGGTGTGTGTGTGTGTTGTGTGTGTTGTCGGTGTGTGTGTGTGTGTGTTGCCGGTGTGTGTGTGTGTGTGTGTTGTCGGTGTGTGTGTGTGTGTTGTCGGTGTGTGTGTGTTGTCGGTGTGTGTGTGTGTAGTCGGTGTGTGTGTGTGTGTGTGTGTGTGTGTTGTCGGTGTGTGTGTGTGTGAGTGTTGTCGGTGTGTGTGTGTGTGTGTGTTGTCGGTGTGTGTGTGTGTGTTGTCGGTGTGTGTGTGTGTTGTCGGTGTGTGTGTGTGTAGTCGGTGTGTGTGTGTGTGTGTGTGTGTGTGTTGTCGGTGTGTGTGTGTGTGTTGTCGGTGTGTGTGTGTGTGTTGTCGGTGTGTGTGTGTGTTGTCGGTGTGTGTGTTGTGTGTGTGTGTGTTGTCGGTGTGTGTGTGTTGTCAGTGTGTGTGTGTGTGTTGTCGGTGTGTGTGTGTGTGTGTGTGTGTGTGTGTGTGTTGTCGGTGTGTGTGTGTGTAGTCGGTGTGTGTGTGTGTTGTCGGTGTGTGTGTGTGTGTTGTCGGTGTGTGTGTGTGTGTGTGTGTTGTCGGTGTGTGTGTGTGTTGTCTGTGTGTGTGTTGTGTGTGTGTGTGTTGTCGGTGTGTGTGTGAGTTGTCGGTGTGTGTGTGTGTGTGTGTTGTCGGTGTGTGTGTGTTGTCGGTGTGTGTGTGTGTGTTGTCGGTGTGTGTGTGTGTGTGTGTGTGTGTTGTCGGTGTGTGTGTGTGTGTTGTCAGTGTGTGTGTGTGTGTGTGTGTGTTGTCGGTGTGTGTGTGTGTGTGTGTTGTCGGTGTGTGTGTGTGTGTGTGTGTTGTCGGTGTGTGTGTGTGTGTTGTGTGTGTGTTGTCGGTGTGTGTGTGTGTGTTGTCGGTGTGTGTGTGTTGTCGGTGTGTGTTTGTGTGTGTGTTGTCGGTGTGTGTGTGTGTTGTCGGTGTGTGTGTGTTGTCGGTGTGTGTGTGTGTTGTTGTCGGTGTGTGTGTGTGTGTTGTGTGTGTGTGTGTTGTCGGTGTGTTTGTGTGTGTGTTGTCGGTGTGTGTGTGTGTGTGTGTGTGTTGTCGGTGTGTGTGTGTTGTCGGTGTGTGTGTGTGTGTGTGTGTGCGTGTTGTTGGTGTGTGTGTGTGTGTGTTGTCGGTGTGTGTGTGTGTGTTGTGTGTGTGTGTGTTGTCGGTGTGTGTGTGTGTGTTGTCGGTGTGTGTGTGTGTGTGTTGTCGGTGTGTGTGTGTGTGTGTGTGTTGTCGGTGTGTGTGTGTGTGTTGTGTGTGTGTGTGTTGTCGATGTGTGTGTGTGTGTGTTGTCGGTGTGTGTGTGTGTGTTGTTTGTGTGTGTGTTGTCGGTGTGTGTGTGTGTTGTCGGTGTGTGTGTGTGTGTGTTGTCGGTGTGTGTGTGTGTGTGTGTTGTCGGTGTGTGTGTGTGTTGTCGGTGTGTGTGTGTGTGTGTTGTCGGTGTGTGTGTGTGTAGTCGGTGTGTGTGTGTGTGTGTGTGTGTGTGTTGTCGGTGTGTGTGTGTGTGTTGTGTGTGTGTGTGTTGTCGGTGTGTGTGTGTGTGTGTTGTCGGTGTGTGTGTGTGTGTGTTGTCGGTGTGTGTGTGTGTGTGTGTGTGTGTTGTCGGTGTGTGTGTGTTGTCGGTGTGTGTGTGTGTGTTGTCGGTGTGTGTGTGTGTGTGTTGTTGGTGTGTGTGTGTGTGTGTTGTCGGTGTGTGTGTGTGTGTGTGTGTGTTGTCGGTGTGTGTGTGTTGTCGGTGTGTGTGTGTGTGTTGTCGGTGTGTGTGTGTGTGTGTGTGTTGTTGGTGTGTGTGTGTGTGTTGTCGGTGTGTGTGTGTGTGTTGTCGGTGTGTGTGTGTGTGTGTGTGTGTGTGTGTGTGTGTGTGTGTGTGTGTGTGTGTGTGTGTGTGTGTGTGTGTGTGTTGTCGGTGTGTGTGTGTGTGTTGTCGGTGTGTGTGTGTGTGTGTGTGTGTTGTCGGTGTGTTTGTGTGTGTGTGTTGTCGGTGTGTGTGTGTGTGTTGTCGGTGTGTGTGTGTGTGTGTGTGTGTTGTCGGTGTGTGTGTGTGTGTGTTGTCGGTGTGTGTGTGTGTTGTGTGTGTTGTCGGTGTGTGTGTGTGTGTGTTGCCGGTGTGTGTGTGTGTGTGTGTTGTCGGTGTGTGTGTGTGTGTTGTCGGTGTGTGTGTGTTGTCGGTGTGTGTGTGTGTAGTCGGTGTGTGTGTGTGTGTGTGTGTGTGTGTTGTCGGTGTGTGTGTGTGTGAGTGTTGTCGGTGTGTGTGTGTGTGTGTGTTGTCGGTGTGTGTGTGTGTGTTGTCGGTGTGTGTGTGTGTTGTCGGTGTGTGTGTGTGTAGTCGGTGTGTGTGTGTGTGTGTGTGTGTGTGTTGTCGGTGTGTGTGTGTGTGTTGTCGGTGTGTGTGTGTGTGTTGTCGGTGTGTGTGTGTGTTGTCGGTGTGTGTGTTGTGTGTGTGTGTGTTGTCGGTGTGTGTGTGTGTTGTCGGTGTGTGTGTGTGTTGTCGGTGTGTGTGTGTTGTCGGTGTGTGTGTGTGTGTGTTGTCGGTGTGTATGTGTGTGTGTGTTGTCGGTGTGTGTGTGTGTGTGTGTGTTGTCAGTGTGTGTGTGTGTGTGTTGTCGGTGTGTGTGTGTGTGTGTGTGTGTTGTCGGTGTGTGTGTGTGTGTGTGTGTGTGTTGTCGGTGTGTGTGTGTGTGTGTGTTGTCGGTGTGTGTGTGTGTGTGTGTCGGGGTGTGTGTGTGTGTGTGTGTGTGTGTGTGTGTTGTCGGTGTGTGTGTGTGTGTTGTCGGTGTGTGTGTGTGTGTGTGTGTTGTCGGTGTGTTTGTGTGTGTGTGTTGTCGGTGTGTGTGTGTGTGTGTGTGTTGTCGGTGTGTGTGTGTGTGTTGTGTGTGTGTGTGTTGTCGGTGTGTGTGTGTGTGTGTGTGTGTTGTCGGTGTGTGTGTGTGTTTTGTCGGTGTGTGTGTGTGTGTTGTGTGTGTGGGTGTTGTCGGTGTGTGTGTGTGTTGCCGGTGTGTGTGTGTTGTCGGTGTGTGTGTGTGTGTGTTGTCGGTGTGTGTGTGTGTGTGTTGTCGGTGTGTGTGTGTGTGTTGTCGGTGTGTGTGTGTGTGTGTTGTCGGTGTGTGTGTGTGTGTGTTGTCGGTGTGTGTGTGTAGTCGGTGTGTGTGTGTGTGTGTGTGTGTGTTGTCGGTGTGTGTGTGTGTGTTGTCGGTGTGTGTGTGTGTGTGTGTTGTCGGTGTGTGTGTGTGTGTTGTCGGTGTGTGTGTGTGTGTGTGTGTGTGTGTGTGTGTGTGTGTTGTCGGTGTGTGTGTGTGTGTTGTCGGTGTGTGTGTGTGTGTGTGTGTTGTCGGTGTGTTTGTGTGTGTGTGTTGTCGGTGTGTGTGTGTGTGTGTGTTGTCGGTGTGTGTGTGTGTGTTGTGTGTGTGTGTGTTGTCGGTGTGTGTGTGTGTGTGTGTTGTCGGTGTGTGTGTGTGTGTTGTCGGTGTGTGTGTGTGTGTGTTGTCGGTGTGTGTGTGTGTGTGTTGTGTGTGTGTGTGTTGTCGGTGTGTTTGTGTGTGTGTTGTCGGTGTGTGTGTGTGTGTGTGTGTGTTGTCGGTGTGTGTGTGTTGTCGGTGTGTGTGTGTGTGTATGTGTGTGTGTTGTGTGTGTGTGTGTTGTCGATGTGTGTGTGTGTGTGTTGTCGGTGTGTGTGTGTGTGTTGTTTGTGTGTGTGTTGTCGGTGTGTGTGTGTGTTGTCGGTGTGTGTGTGTGTGTGTTGTCGGTGTGTGTGTGTGTGTGTGTGTTGTCGGTGTGTGTGTGTGTTGTCGGTGTGTGTGTGTGTGTGTTGTCGGTGTGTGTGTGTGTAGTCGGTGTGTGTGTGTGTGTGTGTGTGTGTGTGTTGTCGGTGTGTGTGTGTGTGTTGTGTGTGTGTGTGTTGTCGGTGTGTGTGTGTGTGTGTTGTCGGTGTGTGTGTGTGTGTGTTGTCGGTGTGTGTGTGTGTGTTGTGTGTGTGTGTGTTGTTGGTGTGTGTGTGTGTGTGTTGTCGGTGTGTGTGTGTGTGTGTTGTCGGTGTGTGTGTGTGTTGTCGGTGTGTGTGTGTGTGTTGTCGGTGTGTGTGTCTGTTGTCGGTGTGTGTGTGTGTGTGTTGTCGGTGTGTGTGTGTGTAGTTGGTGTGTGTGTGTGTGTGTTTGTGTGTGTTGTCGGTGTGTGTGTGTGTGTGTTGTCGGTGTGTGTGTGTGTTGTGTGTGTGTGTTGTCGGTGTGTGTGTGTTGTGTGTGTGTGTGTTGTCGGTGTGTGTGTGTGTTGTCGGTGTGTGTGTGTGTGTGTGTGTTGTCGGTGTGTGTGTGTTGTCGGTGTGTGTGTGTGTGTTCTCGGTGTGTGTGTGTGTGTGTGTGTTGTCGGTGTGTGTGTGTGTGTTGTCGGTGTGTGTGTGTGTGTTGCTGGTGTTTGTGTGTGTGTGTGTTGTCGGTGTGTGTGTGTGTTGTCGGTGTGTGTGTGTGTGTGTGTGTGTGTGTGTGTGTGTGTGTGTGTGTGTGTGTGTGTGTGTGTGTGTGTGTGTGTTGTCTGTGTGTGTGTGTGTGTTGTCGGTGTGTGTGTGTGTGTGTGTGTGTTGTCGGTGTGTTTGTGTGTGTGTGTTGTCGGTGTGTGTGTGTGTGTTGTCGGTGTGTGTGTGTGTGTGTGTGTTGTCGGTGTGTGTGTGTGTGTGTTGTCGGTGTGTGTGTGTGTTGTGTGTGTTGTCGGTGTGTGTGTGTGTGTGTTGCCGGTGTGTGTGTGTGTGTGTGTTGTCGGTGTGTGTGTGTGTGTTGTCGGTGTGTGTGTGTTGTCGGTGTGTGTGTGTGTAGTCGGTGTGTGTGTGTGTGTGTGTGTGTGTGTTGTCGGTGTGTGTGTGTGTGAGTGTTGTCGGTGTGTGTGTGTGTGTGTGTTGTCGGTGTGTGTGTGTGTGTTGTCGGTGTGTGTGTGTGTTGTCGGTGTGTGTGTGTGTAGTCGGTGTGTGTGTGTGTGTGTGTGTGTTGTCGGTGTGTGTGTGTGTGTTGTCGGTGTGTGTGTGTGTGTTGTCGGTGTGTGTGTGTGTTGTCGGTGTGTGTGTTGTGTGTGTGTGTGTTGTCGGTGTGTGTGTGTGTTGTCGGTGTGTGTGTGTGTGTGTTGTCGGTGTGTGTGTGTTGTCAGTGTGTGTGTGTGTGTTGTCGGTGTGTGTGTGTGTGTGTGTGTGTGTGTGTTGTCGGTGTGTGTGTGTGTAGTCGGTGTGTGTGTGTGTTGTCGGTGTGTGTGTGTGTGTTGTCGGTGTGTGTGTGTGTGTGTGTGTTGTCGGTGTGTGTGTGTGTTGTCTGTGTGTGTGTTGTGTGTGTGTGTGTTGTCGGTGTGTGTGTGAGTTGTCGGTGTGTGTGTGTGTGTGTGTTGTCGGTGTGTGTGTGTTGTCGGTGTGTGTGTTGTCGGTGTGTGTGTGTGTGTGTGTGTGTGTTGTCGGTGTGTGTGTGTGTGTTGTCAGTGTGTGTGTGTGTGTGTGTGTGTTGTCGGTGTGTGTGTGTGTGTGTGTTGTCGGTGTGTGTGTGTGTGTGTGTTGTCGGTGTGTGTGTGTGTGTTGTGTGTGTGTTGTCGGTGTGTGTGTGTGTGTTGTCGGTGTGTGTGTGTTGTCGGTGTGTGTTTGTGTGTGTGTTGTCGGTGTGTGTGTTTGTTGTCGGTGTGTGTGTGTTGTCGGTGTGTGTGTGTGTGTGTGTTGTCGGTGTGTGTGTGTGTGTTGTGTGTGTGTGTGTTGTCGGTGTGTTTGTGTGTGTGTTGTCGGTGTGTGTGTGTGTGTGTGTGTTGTCGGTGTGTGTGTGTTGTCGGTGTGTGTGTGTGTGTGTGTGTGCGTGTTGTTGGTGTGTGTGTGTGTGTGTTGTCGGTGTGTGTGTGTGTGTTGTGTGTGTGTGTGTTGTCGGTGTGTGTGTGTGTGTTGTCGGTGTGTGTGTGTGTGTGTTGTCGGTGTGTGTGTGTGTGTGTGTGTTGTCGGTGTGTGTGTGTGTGTTGTGTGTGTGTGTGTTGTCGATGTGTGTGTGTGTGTGTTGTCGGTGTGTGTGTGTGTGTTGTTTGTGTGTGTGTTGTCGGTGTGTGTGTGTGTTGTCGGTGTGTGTGTGTGTGTGTTGTCGGTGTGTGTGTGTGTGTGTGTTGTCGGTGTGTGTGTGTGTTGTCGGTGTGTGTGTGTGTGTGTTGTCGGTGTGTGTGTGTGTAGTCGGTGTGTGTGTGTGTGTGTGTGTGTGTGTGTTGTCGGTGTGTGTGTGTGTGTTGTGTGTGTGTGTGTTGTCGGTGTGTGTGTGTGTGTGTTGTCGGTGTGTGTGTGTGTGTGTTGTCGGTGTGTGTGTGTGTGTGTGTGTGTTGTCGGTGTGTGTGTGTTGTCGGTGTGTGTGTGTGTGTTGTCGGTGTGTGTGTGTAGTCGGTGTGTGTGTGTGTGTGTGTGTGTGTTGTCGGTGTGTGTGTGTGTGTTGTCGGTGTGTGTGTGTGTGTGTGTTGTCGGTGTGTGTGTGTGTGTTGTCGGTGTGTGTGTGTGTGTGTGTGTGTGTGTGTGTGTGTGTGTTGTCGGTGTGTGTGTGTGTGTTGTCGGTGTGTGTGTGTGTGTGTGTGTTGTCGGTGTGTTTGTGTGTGTGTGTTGTCGGTGTGTGTGTGTGTGTGTGTTGTCGGTGTGTGTGTGTGTGTTGTGTGTGTGTGTGTTGTCGGTGTGTGTGTGTGTGTGTGTTGTCGGTGTGTGTGTGTGTGTTGTCGGTGTGTGTGTGTGTGTGTTGTCGGTGTGTGTGTGTGTGTGTTGTGTGTGTGTGTGTTGTCGGTGTGTTTGTGTGTGTGTTGTCGGTGTGTGTGTGTGTGTGTGTGTGTTGTCGGTGTGTGTGTGTTGTCGGTGTGTGTGTGTGTGTATGTGTGTGTGTTGTGTGTGTGTGTGTTGTCGATGTGTGTGTGTGTGTGTTGTCGGTGTGTGTGTGTGTGTTGTTTGTGTGTGTGTTGTCGGTGTGTGTGTGTGTTGTCGGTGTGTGTGTGTGTGTGTTGTCGGTGTGTGTGTGTGTGTGTGTGTTGTCGGTGTGTGTGTGTGTTGTCGGTGTGTGTGTGTGTGTGTTGTCGGTGTGTGTGTGTGTAGTCGGTGTGTGTGTGTGTGTGTGTGTGTGTGTGTTGTCGGTGTGTGTGTGTGTGTTGTGTGTGTGTGTGTTGTCGGTGTGTGTGTGTGTGTGTTGTCGGTGTGTGTGTGTGTGTGTTGTCGGTGTGTGTGTGTGTGTTGTGTGTGTGTGTGTTGTTGGTGTGTGTGTGTGTGTGTTGTCGGTGTGTGTGTGTGTGTGTTGTCGGTGTGTGTGTGTGTTGTCGGTGTGTGTGTGTGTGTTGTCGGTGTGTGTGTCTGTTGTCGGTGTGTGTGTGTGTGTGTTGTCGGTGTGTGTGTGTGTAGTTGGTGTGTGTGTGTGTGTGTTTGTGTGTGTTGTCGGTGTGTGTGTGTGTGTGTTGTCGGTGTGTGTGTGTGTTGTGTGTGTGTGTTGTCGGTGTGTGTGTGTTGTGTGTGTGTGTGTTGTCGGTGTGTGTGTGTGTTGTCGGTGTGTGTGTGTGTGTGTGTGTTGTCGGTGTGTGTGTGTTGTCGGTGTGTGTGTGTGTGTTCTCGGTGTGTGTGTGTGTGTGTGTGTTGTCGGTGTGTGTGTGTGTGTTGTCGGTGTGTGTGTGTGTGTTGCTGGTGTTTGTGTGTGTGTGTGTTGTCGGTGTGTGTGTGTGTTGTCGGTGTGTGTGTGTGTGTGTGTGTGTGTGTGTGTGTGTGTGTGTGTGTGTGTGTGTGTGTGTGTGTGTGTGTGTGTGTTGTCTGTGTGTGTGTGTGTGTTGTCGGTGTGTGTGTGTGTGTGTGTGTGTTGTCGGTGTGTTTGTGTGTGTGTGTTGTCGGTGTGTGTGTGTGTGTTGTCGGTGTGTGTGTGTGTGTGTGTGTTGTCGGTGTGTGTGTGTGTGTGTTGTCGGTGTGTGTGTGTGTTGTGTGTGTTGTCGGTGTGTGTGTGTGTGTGTTGCCGGTGTGTGTGTGTGTGTGTGTTGTCGGTGTGTGTGTGTGTGTTGTCGGTGTGTGTGTGTTGTCGGTGTGTGTGTGTGTAGTCGGTGTGTGTGTGTGTGTGTGTGTGTGTGTTGTCGGTGTGTGTGTGTGTGAGTGTTGTCGGTGTGTGTGTGTGTGTGTGTTGTCGGTGTGTGTGTGTGTGTTGTCGGTGTGTGTGTGTGTTGTCGGTGTGTGTGTGTGTAGTCGGTGTGTGTGTGTGTGTGTGTGTGTTGTCGGTGTGTGTGTGTGTGTTGTCGGTGTGTGTGTGTGTGTTGTCGGTGTGTGTGTGTGTTGTCGGTGTGTGTGTTGTGTGTGTGTGTGTTGTCGGTGTGTGTGTGTGTTGTCGGTGTGTGTGTGTGTGTGTTGTCGGTGTGTGTGTGTTGTCAGTGTGTGTGTGTGTGTTGTCGGTGTGTGTGTGTGTGTGTGTGTGTGTGTGTTGTCGGTGTGTGTGTGTGTAGTCGGTGTGTGTGTGTGTTGTCGGTGTGTGTGTGTGTGTTGTCGGTGTGTGTGTGTGTGTGTGTGTTGTCGGTGTGTGTGTGTGTTGTCTGTGTGTGTGTTGTGTGTGTGTGTGTTGTCGGTGTGTGTGTGAGTTGTCGGTGTGTGTGTGTGTGTGTGTTGTCGGTGTGTGTGTGTTGTCGGTGTGTGTGTTGTCGGTGTGTGTGTGTGTGTGTGTGTGTGTTGTCGGTGTGTGTGTGTGTGTTGTCAGTGTGTGTGTGTGTGTGTGTGTGTTGTCGGTGTGTGTGTGTGTGTGTGTTGTCGGTGTGTGTGTGTGTGTGTGTTGTCGGTGTGTGTGTGTGTGTTGTGTGTGTGTTGTCGGTGTGTGTGTGTGTGTTGTCGGTGTGTGTGTGTTGTCGGTGTGTGTTTGTGTGTGTGTTGTCGGTGTGTGTGTTTGTTGTCGGTGTGTGTGTGTTGTCGGTGTGTGTGTGTGTGTGTGTTGTCGGTGTGTGTGTGTGTGTTGTGTGTGTGTGTGTTGTCGGTGTGTTTGTGTGTGTGTTGTCGGTGTGTGTGTGTGTGTGTGTGTTGTCGGTGTGTGTGTGTTGTCGGTGTGTGTGTGTGTGTGTGTGTGCGTGTTGTTGGTGTGTGTGTGTGTGTGTTGTCGGTGTGTGTGTGTGTGTTGTGTGTGTGTGTGTTGTCGGTGTGTGTGTGTGTGTTGTCGGTGTGTGTGTGTGTGTGTTGTCGGTGTGTGTGTGTGTGTGTGTGTTGTCGGTGTGTGTGTGTGTGTTGTGTGTGTGTGTGTTGTCGATGTGTGTGTGTGTGTGTTGTCGGTGTGTGTGTGTGTGTTGTTTGTGTGTGTGTTGTCGGTGTGTGTGTGTGTTGTCGGTGTGTGTGTGTGTGTGTTGTCGGTGTGTGTGTGTGTGTGTGTTGTCGGTGTGTGTGTGTGTTGTCGGTGTGTGTGTGTGTGTGTTGTCGGTGTGTGTGTGTGTAGTCGGTGTGTGTGTGTGTGTGTGTGTGTGTGTGTTGTCGGTGTGTGTGTGTGTGTTGTGTGTGTGTGTGTTGTCGGTGTGTGTGTGTGTGTGTTGTCGGTGTGTGTGTGTGTGTGTTGTCGGTGTGTGTGTGTGTGTGTGTTGTCGGTGTGTGTGTGTTGTCGGTGTGTGTGTGTGTGTTGTCGGTGTGTGTGTGTGTGTGTGTGTTGTTGGTGTGTGTGTGTGTGTGTTGTCGGTGTGTGTGTGTGTGTGTGTGTGTTGTCGGTGTGTGTGTGTTGTCGGTGTGTGTGTGTGTGTTGTCGGTGTGTGTGTGTGTGTGTGTGTTGTTGGTGTGTGTGTGTGTGTTGTCGGTGTGTGTGTGTGTGTTGTCGGTGTGTGTGTGTGTGTGTGTGTGTGTGTGTGTGTGTGTGTGTGTGTGTGTGTGTGTGTGTGTGTGTGTTGTCGGTGTGTGTGTGTGTGTTGTCGGTGTGTGTGTGTGTGTGTGTGTGTTGTCGGTGTGTTTGTGTGTGTGTGTTGTCGGTGTGTGTGTGTGTGTTGTCGGTGTGTGTGTGTGTGTGTGTGTGTTGTCGGTGTGTGTGTGTGTGTGTTGTCGGTGTGTGTGTGTGTTGTGTGTGTTGTCGGTGTGTGTGTGTGTGTGTTGCCGGTGTGTGTGTGTGTGTGTGTGTTGTCGGTGTGTGTGTGTGTGTTGTCGGTGTGTGTGTGTTGTCGGTGTGTGTGTGTGTAGTCGGTGTGTGTGTGTGTGTGTGTGTGTGTGTTGTCGGTGTGTGTGTGTGTGAGTGTTGTCGGTGTGTGTGTGTGTGTGTGTTGTCGGTGTGTGTGTGTGTGTTGTCGGTGTGTGTGTGTGTTGTCGGTGTGTGTGTGTGTAGTCGGTGTGTGTGTGTGTGTGTGTGTGTGTGTTGTCGGTGTGTGTGTGTGTGTTGTCGGTGTGTGTGTGTGTGTTGTCGGTGTGTGTGTGTGTTGTCGGTGTGTGTGTTGTGTGTGTGTGTGTTGTCGGTGTGTGTGTGTGTTGTCGGTGTGTGTGTGTGTTGTCGGTGTGTGTGTGTTGTCGGTGTGTGTGTGTGTGTGTTGTCGGTGTGTATGTGTGTGTGTGTTGTCGGTGTGTGTGTGTGTGTGTGTGTTGTCAGTGTGTGTGTGTGTGTGTTGTCGGTGTGTGTGTGTGTGTGTGTGTGTTGTCGGTGTGTGTGTGTGTGTGTGTGTGTGTTGTCGGTGTGTGTGTGTGTGTGTGTTGTCGGTGTGTGTGTGTGTGTTGTCGGGGTGTGTGTGTGTGTGTGTGTGTGTGTGTGTGTTGTCGGTGTGTGTGTGTGTGTTGTCGGTGTGTGTGTGTGTGTGTGTGTTGTCGGTGTGTTTGTGTGTGTGTGTTGTCGGTGTGTGTGTGTGTGTGTGTTGTCGGTGTGTGTGTGTGTGTTGTGTGTGTGTGTGTTGTCGGTGTGTGTGTGTGTGTGTGTGTGTTGTCGGTGTGTGTGTGTGTGTTGTCGGTGTGTGTGTGTGTGTTGTGTGTGTGGGTGTTGTCGGTGTGTGTGTGTGTTGCCGGTGTGTGTGTGTTGTCGGTGTGTGTGTGTGTGTGTTGTCGGTGTGTGTGTGTGTGTGTTGTCGGTGTGTGTGTGTGTGTTGTCGGTGTGTGTGTGTGTGTGTTGTCGGTGTGTGTGTGTGTGTGTTGTCGGTGTGTGTGTGTAGTCGGTGTGTGTGTGTGTGTGTGTGTGTGTGTTGTCGGTGTGTGTGTGTGTGTTGTCGGTGTGTGTGTGTGTGTGTGTTGTCGGTGTGTGTGTGTGTGTTGTCGGTGTGTGTGTGTGTGTGTGTGTGTGTGTGTGTGTGTGTGTTGTCGGTGTGTGTGTGTGTGTTGTCGGTGTGTGTGTGTGTGTGTGTGTTGTCGGTGTGTTTGTGTGTGTGTGTTGTCGGTGTGTGTGTGTGTGTGTGTTGTCGGTGTGTGTGTGTGTGTTGTCGGTGTGTGTGTGTGTTGTCGGTGTGTGTGTGTGTGTCGGTGTGTGTGTGTGTGTGTGTGTGTTGTCGGTGTGTGTGTGTGTGTTGTCGGTGTGTGTGTGTGTTGTTGTCGGTGTGTGTGTGTGTGTGTGTTGTCGGTGTGTGTGTGTGTGTTGTCGGTGTGTGTGTGTGTGTGTTGTCGGTGTGTGTGTGTGTGTGTTGTCGGTGTGTGTGTGTAGTCGGTGTGTGTGTGTGTGTGTGTGTGTGTGTGTGTTGTCGGTGTGTGTGTGTGTGTTGTCGGTGTGTGTGTGTGTGTGTGTTGTCGGTGTGTGTGTGTGTTGTCGGTGTGTGTGTGTGTGTGTGTGTGTTGTCGGTGTGTGTGTGTGTTGTCGGTGTGTGTGTGTGTGTGTTGTCGGTGTGTTTGTGTTGTCGGTGTGTGTGTGTGTGTTGTCGGTGTGTGTGTGTGTGTGTTGTCGGTGTGTGTGTGTGTGTGTGTGTGTGTGTTGTCAGTGTGTGTGTGTGTGTGTGTGTTTTGTCGGTGTGTGTGTGTGTGTGTGTG
>NW_027675537.1:175000-177500 GCF_965601325.2 Salmo salar | reverse complement strand
GGTGTGTGTGTGTGTGTGTTGTCGGTGTGTGTGTGTGTGTGTCGGTGTGTGTGTGTGTGTTGTCGGTGTGTGTGTGTGTGTGTTGTCGGTGTGTGTGTGTGTGTGTTGTCGGTGTGTGTGTGTGTGTGTCGTGTTGTGTGTGTGTGTGTTGTCGGTGTGTGTGTGTGTGTTGTCGGTGTGTGTGTGTGTGTGTGTCGGTGTGTGTGTGTGTGTGTTGTCGGTGTGTGTGTGTGTGTTGTCGGTGTGTGTGTGTGTTGTTGTCGGTGTGTGTGTGTGTGTGTGTGTTGTCGGTGTGTGTGTGTGTTGTCGGTGTGTGTGTGTGTGTGTGTGTGTTGTCGGTGTGTGTGTGTGTGTTGTCGGTGTGTGTGTGTGTGTGTGTGTGTTGTCGGTGTGTGTGTGTGTTGTCGGTGTGTGTGTGTGTGTGTTGTCGGTGTGTGTGTGTGTGTGGTGGTGTGTGTGTGTGTGTGTGTGTCGTGTGTGTGTGTGTTGTCGGTGTGTGTGTGTTGTCGGTGTGTGTGTGTGTGTTGTCGGTGTGTGTGTGTGTGTGTGGTGTGTGTGTGTGTGTGTGTTGTCGGTGTGTGTGTGTGTGTGTTGTCGGTGTGTGTGTGTGTGTGTGTCGGTGTGTGTGTGTGTGTGTGTGTGTGTGTGTTGTGTGTGTGTGTGTGTTGTCGTGTGTGTGTGTGTGTTGTCGGTGTGTGTGTGTGTGTGTCGGTGTGTGTGTGTGTGTGTGTTGTGGTGTGTGTGTGTGTGTGTGTTGTCGGTGTGTGTGTGTGTGTGTGTGTGTGTGTGTGTGTGTGTGTTGTCGGTGTGTGTGTGTGTGTGTTGTCGGTGTGTGTGTGTGTGTGTGTGTCGGTGTGTGTGTGTGTGTGTGTGTGTGTGTGTGTGTGTGGTGTGTGTGTGTGTGTGTGTCGGTGTGTGGTGTGTGTGTTGTCGGTGTGTGTGTGTGTGTGTGTTGTCGGTGTGTGTGTGTGTGTGTTGTCGGTGTGTGTGTGTGTGTGTGTGTCGGTGTGTGTGTGTGTGTTGTCGGTGTGTGTGTGTGTGGTGTGTGTGTGTGTGTGTGTGTGTTGTCGGTGTGTGTGTGTGTGTGTTGTGGTGTGTGTGTGTGTGTGTTGTCGGTGTGTGTGTGTGTCGGTGTGTGTGTGTGTGTGTGTGTGTGTGTGTGTGTGTGTGTTGTCGGTGTTGTGGTGTGTGTGTGTTGTCGGTGTGTGTGTGTGTGTTGTCGGTGTGTGTGTGTGTGTGTGTGTGTGTGTGTGTGTGTGTGTGTGTGTGTGTGTGTGTGTGTGTTGTCGGTGTGTGTGTGTGTGTTGTCGGTGTGTGTGTGTGTGTGTGTGTCGGTGTGTGTGTGTGTGTTGTCGGTGTGTGTGTGTGTGTGTCGTGTGTGGTGTGTGTGTGTGTCGGTGTGTGTGTGTGTTGTCGGTGTGTGTGTGTGTGTGTGTGTGTGTGTGTGTGTGTGTGTGTGTGTGTGTGTGTGTGTGTGTGTGTTGTCGGTGTGTGTGTGTGTGTTGTCGGTGTGTGTGTGTGTGTGTGTTGTCGGTGTGTGTGTGTGTGTGTCGGTGTGTGTGTGTGTGTGTGTGTGTGTGTGTGTGTGTGTGTGTGTGTGTTGTCGGTGTGTGTGTGTGTGTGTTGTCGGTGTGTGTGTGTGTGTGTTGTGTGTGTGTGTGTGTGTGTGTTGTCGGTGTGTGTGTGTGTGTGTGTTGTCGGTGTGTGTGTGTGTTGTCGGTGTGTGTGTGTGTGTGTGTGGTGTGTGTGTGTGTGTGTTGTCGGTGTGTGTGTGTGTGTGTTGTCGGTGTGTGTGTGTGTGTTGTGTGTGTGTGTGTGTGTGTGTCGTGTGTGTGTGTGTGTGTTGTCGGTGTGTGTGTGTGTGTGTTGTCGGTGTGTGTGTGTGTGTTGTCGGTGTGTGTGTGTGTGTGTGTGTGTGTGTGTGTTGTCGGTGTGTGTGTGTGTTGCGGTGTGTGTGTGTGTCGGTGTGTGTGTGTGTGTGTTGTCGGTGTGTGTGTGTGTGTGTTGTCGGTGTGTGTGTGTGTGTGTCGTGTGTGTGTGTGTGTGTTGTCGGTGTGTGTGTGTGTGTTGTCGGTGTGTGTGTGTGTGTCGGTGTGTGTGTGTGTGTGTGTGTGTGTTGTCGGTGTGTGTGTGTGTGTTGTCGTGTGTGTGTGTGTGTGTGTGTTGTCGGTGTGTGTGTGTGTGTTGTCGGTGTGTGTGTTGTGTGTGTGTGTGTTGTCGGTGTGTGTGTGTGTTGTCGGTGTGTGTGTGTGTGTGTTGTCGGTGTGTGTGTGTGTTGTCGGTGTGTGTGTGTGTGTTGTCGGTGTGTGTGTGTGTGTGTTGTCGGTGTGTGTGTGTGTGTGTGTGTGTGTTGTCGGTGTGTGTGTGTGTGTGTTGTCGGTGTGTGTGTGTGTGTGTGTGTGTGTGTTGTCGTGTGTGTGTGTGTGTGTGTTGTCGGTGTGTGTGTGTGTGTGTTGTCGGTGTGTGTGTGTGTGTGTGTTGTCGGTGTGTGTGTGTGTGT
>NW_027675537.1:165000-170000 GCF_965601325.2 Salmo salar | reverse complement strand
TGTCGGTGTGTGTGTGTGTGTGTGTGTTGTCGGTGTGTGTGTGTGTGTGTTGTCGGTGTGTGTGTGTGTGTGTTGTCGGTGTGTGTGTGTGTGTTGTGTGTGTGTGTGTTGTCGGTGTGTGTGTGTGTTGTCGGTGTGTGTGTGTGTGTGTGTGTGTGTGTGTGTTGTCGGTGTGTGTGTGTGTGTTGTCGGTGTGTGTGTGTGTGTTGTCGTGTGTGTGTGTGTGTGTGTGTGTGTGTGTGGTGTGTGTGTGTGTTGTCGGTGTGTGTGTGTGTGTGTGTGTGTGTGTGTGTGTGTGTTGTCGGTGTGTGTGTGTGTGTTGTCGGTGTGGTGTGTGTGTGTGTGTTGTCGGTGTGTGTGTGTGTTGTCGGTGTGTGTGTGTGTGTGTGTGTGTTGTCGGTGTGTGTGTGTGTGTTGTCGGTGTGTGTGTGTGTGTTGTCGGTGTGTTTGTGTGTGTCGGTGTGTGTGTGTGTGTTGTCGGTGTGTGTGTGTGTTGTCGGTGTGTGTGTGTGTGTTGCTGGTGTTGTGTGTGTGTGTGTGTTGTCGGTGTGTGTGTGTGTGTTGTCGGTGTGTGTGTGTGTGTGTGTGTGTGTGTGTGTGTGTTGTCGGTGTGTGTGTGTGTGTTGTCGGTGTGTGTGTGTGTGTGTTGTCGGTGTGTTGTGTGTGTGTGTTGTCGGTGTGTGTGTGTGTGTGTTGTCGGTGTGTGTGTGTGTGTTGTCGTGTGTGTGTGTTGTCGGTGTGTGTGTGTGTGTGTCGTGTGTGTGTTGTGTGTGTGTGTGTGTGTGTGTGTTGTCGGTGTGTGTGTGTGTGTGTTGTCGGTGTGTGTGTGTGTGTTGTGTGTGTGTGTGTGTGTCGGTGTGTGTGTGTGTTGCGGTGTGTGTGTGTTGTCGGTGTGTGTGTGTGTGTGTTGTCGGTGTGTGTGTGTGTGTGTGTGTCGGTGTGTGTGTGTGTGTGTGTTGTCGGTGTGTGTGTGTGTGTTGTCGGTGTGTGTGTGTGTGTGTGTGTGTGTGTGTGTGTGTGTGTGTTGTCGGTGTGTGTGTGTGTGTTGTCGGTGTGTGTGTGTGTGTGTGTGTTGTCGGTGTGTTTGTGTGTGTGTGTTGTCGGTGTGTGTGTGTGTGTGTTGTCGGTGTGTGTGTGTGTGTTGTGTGTGTGTGTGTTGTCGGTGTGTGTGTGTGTGTGTTGTCGTGTGTGTGTGTGTGTGTGTGTGTTGTCGGTGTGTGTGTGTGTGTTGTCGGTGTGTGTGTGTGTGTGTGTGTTGTCGGTGTGTGTGTGTGTTGTCGGTGTGTGTGTTGTGTGTGTGTGTGTTGTCGGTGTGTGTGTGTGTTGTCGGTGTGTGTGTGTGTGTTGTCGGTGTGTTTGTGTTGTCGGTGTGTGTGTGTGTGTTGTCGGTGTGTTTGTGTTGTCGGTGTGTGTGTGTGTGTTGCTGGTGTTTGTGTGTGTGTGTGTTGTCGGTGTGTGTGTGTGTGTTGTCGGTGTGTGTGTGTGTGTGTGTGTGTGTGTGTGTCGGTGTGTGTGTGTGTGTTGTCGGTGTGTGTGTGTGTGTGTTGTCGGTGTGTTTGTGTGTGTGTGTTGTCGGTGTGTGTGTGTGTGTGTTGTCGGTGTGTGTGTGTGTGTTGTGTGTGTGTGTGTTGTCGGTGTGTGTGTGTGTTGTCGGTGTGTGTGTGTGTGTGTGTGTTGTCGGTGTGTGTGTGTGTGTTGTCGGTGTGTGTGTGTGTGTTGTGTGTGTGTGTGTTGTCGGTGTGTGTGTGTGTTGCCGGTGTGTGTGTGTTGTCGGTGTGTGTGTGTGTGTGTTGTCGGTGTGTGTGTGTGTGTGTGTTGTCGGTGTGTGTGTGTGTGTGTTGTCGGTGTGTGTGTGTGTGTTGTCGGTGTGTGTGTGTGTGTGTGTGTGTGTGTGTGTGTGTGTGTGTGTCGGTGTGTGTGTGTGTGTTGTCGGTGTGTGTGTGTGTGTGTGTGTTGTCGGTGTGTTTGTGTGTGTGTGTTGTCGGTGTGTGTGTGTGTGTGTTGTCGGTGTGTGTGTGTGTGTTGTGTGTGTGTGTGTTGTCGGTGTGTGTGTGTGTGTGTTGTCGGTGTGTGTGTGTGTGTGTGTGTGTTGTCGGTGTGTGTGTGTGTGTTGTCGGTGTGTGTGTGTGTTGTGTGTGTGTGTGTTGTCGGTGTGTGTGTGTGTTGCCGGTGTGTGTGTGTTGTCGGTGTGTGTGTGTGTGTGTTGTCGGTGTGTGTGTGTGTTGTCGGTGTGTGTGTGTGTGTTGTCGGTGTGTGTGTGTGTGTTGTCGGTGTGTGTGTGTGTGTGTTGTCGGTGTGTGTGTGTAGTCGGTGTGTGTGTGTGTGTGTGTGTGTGTGTTGTCGGTGTGTGTGTGTGTGTTGTCGGTGTGTGTGTGTGTGTGTGTGTGTCGGTGTGTGTGTGTGTTGTCGGTGTGTGTGTTGTGTGTGTGTGTGTTGTCGGTGTGTGTGTGTGTTGTCGGTGTGTGTGTGTGTGTGTTGTCGGTGTGTTTGTGTTGTCGATGTGTGTGTGTGTGTTGTCGGTGTGTTTGTGTTGTCGGTGTGTGTGTGTGTGTTGCTGGTGTTTGTGTGTGTGTGTGTTGTCGGTGTGTGTGTGTGTGTTGTCGGTGTGTGTGTGTGTGTGTGTGTGTGTGTTGTCGGTGTGTGTGTGTGTGTTGTCGGTGTGTGTGTGTGTGTGTGTGTTGTCGGTGTGTTTGTGTGTGTGTGTTGTCGGTGTGTGTGTGTGTGTGTGTTGTCGGTGTGTGTGTGTGTTGTCGGTGTGTGTGTGTGTGTGTGTGTTGTCGGTGTGTGTGTGTGTGTTGTGTGTGTGTGTGTTGTCGGTGTGTGTGTGTGTTGCCGGTGTGTGTGTGTTGTCGGTGTGTGTGTGTGTGTGTTGTCGGTGTGTGTGTGTGTGTGTGTTGTCGGTGTGTGTGTGTGTGTTGTCGGTGTGTGTGTGTGTGTTGTCGGTGTGTGTGTGTGTGTGTTGTCGGTGTGTGTGTGTAGTCGGTGTGTGTGTGTGTGTGTGTGTTTGTTGTCGGTGTGTGTGTGTGTGTTGTCGGTGTGTGTGTGTGTGTGTGTGTTGTCGGTGTGTGTGTGTGTTGTCGGTGTGTGTGTTGTGTGTGTGTGTGTTGTCGGTGTGTGTGTGTGTTGTCGGTGTGTGTGTGTGTGTGTTGTCGGTGTGTTTGTGTTGTCGGTGTGTGTGTGTGTGTTGTCGGTGTGTGTGTGTGTGTGTTGTCGGTGTGTGTGTGTGTGTGTGTGTGTGTTGTCAGTGTGTGTGTGTGTGTGTGTGTTTTGTCGGTGTGTGTGTGTGTGGTGTGTGTGTTGTCGGTGTGTGTGTGTGTGTGTTGTCGGTGTGTGTGTGTGTGTGTTGTCGGTGTGTGTGTGTGTGTGTGTTGTCGGTGTGTGTGTGTGTGTGTGTTGTCGGTGTGTGTGTGTGTGTTGTCGGTGTGTGTGTGTGTGTGTTGTCTGTGTGTGTGTGTGTTTTGTTGTGTGTGTGTGTGTTGTCGGTGTGTGTGTGTGTGTTGTCGGTGTGTGTGTGTGTGTGTGTTGTCGGTGTGTGTGTGTGTTGTTGTTGTGTTTGTGTGTGTGTGTGTGTGTTGTCGGTGTGTGTGTGTTATCGGTGTGTGTGTGTGTGTGTTGTCGGTGTGTGTGTGTGTGTGTGTGTTGTCGGTGTGTGTGTGTGTGTGTGTTGTCGGTGTGTGTGTGTGTTGTCGGTGTGTGTGTTGTGTGTGTGTGTGTTGTCGGTGTGTGTGTGTGTTGTCGGTGTGTGTGTGTGTGTGTGTTGTCGGTGTGTTTGTGTTGTCGGTGTGTGTGTGTTGTCAGTGTGTGTGTGTGTGTTGTCGGTGTGTGTGTGTGTGTGTGTTGTCAGTGTGTGTGTGTGTGTGTGTGTGTGTGTTGTCGGTGTGTGTGTGTGTGTGTGTGTGTTGTCGGTGTGTGTGTGTGTGTGTTGTCGGTGTGTGTGTGTGTGTGTTGTCGGTGTGTGTGTGTGTGTGTGTGTTGTCAGTGTGTGTGTGTGTGTGTGTTGTCGGTGTGTGTGTGTGTGTTGTCGGTGTGTGTGTGTGTGTTGTCGGTGTGTGTGTGTGTTTTGTTGTGTGTGTGTGTGTTGTCGGTGTGTGTGTGTGTGTGTTGTCGGTGTCTGTGTGTGTGTGTGTTGTCGGTGTGTGTGTGTGTTGTTGTTGTGTTTGTGTGTGTGTGTGTGTGTTGTCGGTGTGTGTGTGTTATCGGTGTGTGTGTGTGTGTGTGTGTTGTCGGTGTGTGTGTGTGTGTGTGTGTGTGTGTTGTCGGTGTGTGTGTGTGTTGTCGGTGTGTGTGTGTGTGTTGTCGGTGTGTGTGTGTTGTCGGTGTGTGTGTGTGTGTGTTGTCGGTGTGTGTGTGTGTGTTGTGTGTGTGTGTGTGTTGTCGGTGTGTGTGTGTGTGTTGTCGGTGTGTGTGTGTGTGTGTGTTGTCGGTGTGTGTGTGTGTGTTGTCGGTGTGTGTGTGTTGTCGGTGTGTGTGTGTGTGTGTTGTCGGTGTGTGTGTGTGTGTGTTGTCAGTGTGTGTGTGTGTGTTGTCGGTGTGTGTGTGTGTGTTGTCGGTGTGTGTGTGTGTGTGTTGTGTGTGTGTTGTCGGTGTGTTTGTGTGTGTGTTGATGGTGTGTGTTTGTGTGTGTGTGTGTGTTGTCGGTGTGTGTGTGTGTGTGTGTTGTTGGTGTGTGTGTGTGAGTGTTGTCGGTGTGTGTGTGTGTGTGTTGTGTGTGTGTGTGTTGTCGGTGTGTGTGTGTGTGTTGTCGGTGTGTGTGTGTGTGTTGTCGGTGTGTGTGTGTGTTGTCGGTGTGTGTGTGTTGTCGGTGTGTGTTTGTGTGTGTGTTGTCGGTGTGTGTGTGTGTGTTGTCGGTGTGTGTGTGTTGTCGGTGTGTGTGTGTGTGTGTTGTCGGTGTGTGTGTGTGTGTGTTGTCAGTGTGTGTGTGTGTGTTGTCGGTGTGTGTGTGTGTGTGTTGTCGGTGTGTGTGTGTGTGTGTTGTGTGTGTGTGTGTTGTCGGTGTGTTT
>NW_027675537.1:152500-160000 GCF_965601325.2 Salmo salar | reverse complement strand
GTGTGTTGTCGGTGTGTGTGTGTGTGTGTGTTGTCGGTGTGTGTGTGTGTGTTGTCGGTGTGTGTGTGTGTGTGTTGTCGGTGTGTGTGTGTGTGTCGTGTGTGTGTGTGTGTGTGTGTGTTGTCGGTGTGTGTGTGTGTGTTGTCGGTGTGTGTGTGTGTGTGTGTTGTCGGTGTGTGTGTGTGTTGTCGGTGTGTGTGTGTTGTGTGTGTGTGTGTTGTCGGTGTGTGTGTGTGTTGTCGGTGTGTGTGTGTGTGTTGTCGGTGTGTGTGTGTTGTCGGTGTGTGTGTGTGTGTTGTCGGTGTGTGTGTGTGTGTTGTCGGTGTGTGTGTGTGTGTGTGTGTTGTCGTGTGTGTGTGTGTGTGTGTGTGTGTGTGTTGTCGGTGTGTGTGTGTGTGTGTGTTGTCGTGTGTGTGTGTGTGTGTGTGTTGTCGGTGTGTGTGTGTGTGTGTGTGTTGTCGGTGTGTGTGTGTGTGTTGTCGGTGTGTGTGTGTGTGTTGCTGGTGTTTGTGTGTGTGTGTGTTGTCGGTGTGTGTGTGTGTGTTGTCGGTGTGTGTGTGTGTGTGTGTGTGTTGTCGGTGTGTGTGTGTGTGTTGTCGGTGTGTGTGTGTGTGTGTGTGTGTTGTCGGTGTGTTTGTGTGTGTGTGTTGTTGGTGTGTGTGTGTGTGTGTTGTCGGTGTGTGTGTGTGTGTGTGTGTGTGTGTGTTGTCGGTGTGTGTGTGTGTGTTGTCGGTGTGTGTGTGTGTGTTGTGTGTGTGTGTGTGTGTTGTCGGTGTGTGTGTGTGTGTTGTCGGTGTGTGTGTGTGTGTTGTGTGTGTGTGTGTTGTCGGTGTGTGTGTGTGTTGCCGGTGTGTGTGTGTTGTCGGTGTGTGTGTGTGTGTGTTGTCGGTGTGTGTGTGTGTTGTCGGTGTGTGTGTGTGTGTTGTCGGTGTGTGTGTGTGTGTTGTCGGTGTGTGTGTGTGTGTGTTGTCGGTGTGTGTGTGTAGTCGGTGTGTGTGTGTGTTGTCGGTGTGTGTGTGTGTGTTGTCGGTGTGTGTGTGTGTGTTGTCGGTGTGTGTGTGTGTGTGTTGTCGGTGTGTGTGTGTTGTCGGTGTGTGTGTGTGTGTGTGTGTTGTCGGTGTGTGTGTGTGTTGTCGGTGTGTGTGTTGTGTGTGTGTGTGTTGTCGGTGTGTGTGTGTGTTGTCGGTGTGTGTGTGTGTGTTGTCGGTGTGTTTGTGTTGTCGGTGTGTGTGTGTGTGTTGCTGGTGTTTGTGTGTGTGTGTGTTGTCGGTGTGTGTGTGTGTGTTGTCGGTGTGTGTGTGTGTGTGTGTGTGTGTGTGTGTGTGTGTTGTCGGTGTGTGTGTGTGTGTTGTCGGTGTGTGTGTGTGTGTGTGTGTTGTCGGTGTGTTTGTGTGTGTGTGTTGTCGGTGTGTGTGTGTGTGTGTTGTCGGTGTGTGTGTGTGTGTTGTGTGTGTGTGTGTTGTCGGTGTGTGTGTGTGTTGTCGGTGTGTGTGTGTGTGTGTGTGTGTTGTCGGTGTGTGTGTGTGTGTTGTCGGTGTGTGTGTGTGTGTTGTGTGTGTGTGTGTTGTCGGTGTGTGTGTGTGTTGCGGTGTGTGTGTGTTGTCGGTGTGTGTGTGTGTGTGTTGTCGGTGTGTGTGTGTGTGTGTGTTGTCGGTGTGTGTGTGTGTGTGTTGTCGGTGTGTGTGTGTGTGTTGTCGGTGTGTGTGTGTGTGTGTGTGTGTGTGTGTGTGTGTTGTCGGTGTGTGTGTGTGTGTTGTCGGTGTGTGTGTGTGTGTGTGTGTTGTCGGTGTGTTTGTGTGTGTGTGTTGTCGGTGTGTGTGTGTGTGTGTTGTCGGTGTGTGTGTGTGTGTTGTGTGTGTGTGTGTTGTCGGTGTGTGTGTGTGTGTGTTGTCGGTGTGTGTGTGTGTGTGTGTGTTGTCGGTGTGTGTGTGTGTGTTGTCGGTGTGTGTGTGTGTGTTGTGTGTGTGTGTGTTGTCGGTGTGTGTGTGTGTTGCGGTGTGTGTGTGTTGTCGGTGTGTGTGTGTGTGTGTTGTCGGTGTGTGTGTGTGTTGTCGGTGTGTGTGTGTGTGTTGTCGGTGTGTGTGTGTGTGTTGTCGGTGTGTGTGTGTGTGTGTTGTCGGTGTGTGTGTGTAGTCGGTGTGTGTGTGTGTGTGTGTGTGTTGTCGGTGTGTGTGTGTGTGTTGTCGGTGTGTGTGTGTGTGTGTTGTCGGTGTGTGTGTGTGTTGTCGGTGTGTGTGTTGTGTGTGTGTGTGTTGTCGGTGTGTGTGTGTGTTGTCGGTGTGTGTGTGTGTGTGTTGTCGGTGTGTTTGTGTTGTCGGTGTGTGTGTGTGTGTTGTCGGTGTGTTTGTGTTGTCGGTGTGTGTGTGTGTGTTGCTGGTGTTTGTGTGTGTGTGTGTTGTCGGTGTGTGTGTGTGTGTTGTCGGTGTGTGTGTGTGTGTGTGTGTGTGTGTGTGTGTGTGTGTGTGTTGTCGGTGTGTGTGTGTGTGTTGTCGGTGTGTGTGTGTGTGTGTGTGTTGTCGGTGTGTGTGTGTGTGTCGGTGTGTGTGTGTGTTGTCGGTGTGTGTGTGTGTGTGTTGTCGGTGTGTGTGTGTGTGTGTGTGTGTGTGTGTGTGTGTTGTCGGTGTGTGTGTGTGTGTTGTCGGTGTGTGTGTGTGTGTGTGTGTGTGTGTGTGTGTGTTGTCGGTGTGTGTGTGTGTGTTGTCGGTGTGTGTGTGTGTTGTCGGTGTGTGTGTGTGTTGTCGGTGTGTGTGTGTGTGTGTTGTGTGTGTGTGTGTTGTCGGTGTGTGTGTGTGTGTGTTGTCGGTGTGTGTGTGTGTAGTCGGTGTGTGTGTGTGTGTGTGTGTGTTGTCGGTGTGTGTGTGTGTGTTGTCGGTGTGTGTGTGTGTGTGTGTGTTGTCGGTGTGTGTGTGTGTTGTCGGTGTGTGTGTGTTGTGTGTGTGTGTGTTGTCAGTGTGTGTGTGTGTTGTCGGTGTGTGTGTGTGTGTTGTCGGTGTGTGTGTGTTGTCGGTGTGTGTGTGTGTGTTGTCGGTGTGTGTGTGTGTGTTGTCGGTGTGTGTGTGTGTGTGTGTGTTGTCGGTGTGTGTGTGTGTGTGTGTGTGTGTTGTCGGTGTGTGTGTGTGTGTGTGTGTGTGTTGTCGTGTGTGTGTGTGTGTGTGTGTTGTCGGTGTGTGTGTGTGTGTGTGTGTTGTCGGTGTGTGTGTGTGTGTTGTCGGTGTGTGTGTGTGTGTTGCTGGTGTTTGTGTGTGTGTGTGTTGTCGGTGTGTGTGTGTGTGTTGTCGGTGTGTGTGTGTGTGTGTGTGTGTGTGTGTGTGTGTGTGTTGTCGGTGTGTGTGTGTGTGTTGTCGGTGTGTGTGTGTGTGTGTGTGTGTGTTGTCGGTGTGTTGTGTGTGTGTGTTGTCGGTGTGTGTGTGTGTGTGTTGTCGGTGTGTGTGTGTGTGTTGTGTGTGTGTGTGTTGTCGGTGTGTGTGTGTGTTGTCGGTGTGTGTGTGTGTGTGTGTGTGTTGTCGGTGTGTGTGTGTGTGTTGTCGGTGTGTGTGTGTGTTGTGTGTGTGTGTGTTGTCGGTGTGTGTGTGTGTTGTCGGTGTGTGTGTGTTGTCGGTGTGTGTGTGTGTGTGTTGTCGGTGTGTGTGTGTGTTGTCGGTGTGTGTGTGTGTGTTGTCGGTGTGTGTGTGTGTGTTGTCGGTGTGTGTGTGTGTGTGTTGTCGGTGTGTG
Organism: Salmo salar; assembly: GCF_965601325.2. Classification (NCBI taxonomy): domain Eukaryota; kingdom Metazoa; phylum Chordata; class Actinopteri; order Salmoniformes; family Salmonidae; genus Salmo; species Salmo salar. The sequence goes on along the minus strand of NW_027675537.1, from coordinate 156,289 downwards.
TGTGTAGTCGGTGTGTGTGTGTGTGTGTGTGTGTGTGTTGTCGGTGTGTGTGTGTGTGTTGTCGGTGTGTGTGTGTGTGTGTGTGTTGTCGGTGTGTGTGTGTGTGTCGGTGTGTGTGTTGTGTGTGTGTGTGTTGTCGGTGTGTGTGTGTGTTGTCGGTGTGTGTGTGTGTGTTGTCGGTGTGTGTGTGTTGTCGGTGTGTGTGTGTGTGTTGTCGGTGTGTTTGTGTTGTCGGTGTGTGTGTGTGTGTTGCTGGTGTTTGTGTGTGTGTGTGTTGTCGGTGTGTGTGTGTGTGTTGTCGGTGTGTGTGTGTGTGTGTGTGTGTGTGTGTGTGTGTTGTCGGTGTGTGTGTGTGTGTTGTCGGTGTGTGTGTGTGTGTGTCGGTGTGTGTGTGTGTTGTCGGTGTGTGTGTGTGTGTGTTGTCGTGTGTGTGTGTGTGTCGTGTGTGTGTGTGTGTGTTGTCGGTGTGTGTGTGTGTTGTCGGTGTGTGTGTGTGTGTGTGTCGGTGTGTGTGTGTGTGTGTTGTCGGTGTGTGTGTGTGTGTTGTGTGTGTGTGTGTTGTCGGTGTGTGTGTGTGTGTGTTGTCGGTGTGTGTGTGTGTGTTGTCGGTGTGTGTGTGTGTGTGTCGGTGTGTGTGTGTGTGTGTTGTCGGTGTGTGTGTGTGTGTTGTCGGTGTGTGTGTGTGTGTGTGTGTGGTGTGTGTGTGTGTGTTGTCGGTGTGTGTGTGTGTGTTGTCGGTGTGTGTGTGTGTGTGTGTGTGTGTGTGTGTGTGTGTGTGTTGTCGGTGTGTGTGTGTGTGTTGTCGGTGTGTGTGTGTGTGTGTTGTCGGTGTGTGTGTGTGTTGTCGGTGTGTGTGTGTGTGTGTGTGTGTGTGTTGTCGGGTGTGTGTGTGTGTTGTCGGTGTGTGTGTGTGTGTTGTCGGTGTGTGTGTGTTGTCGGTGTGTGTGTGTGTGTTGTCGGTGTGTGTGTGTGTGTGTGTGTGTGTCGGTGTGTGTGTGTGTGTGTGTGTGTGTGTGTGTTGTCGGTGTGTGTGTGTGTGTGTGTTGTCGGTGTGTGTGTGTGTGTGTTGTCGGTGTGTGTGTGTGTGTGTGTGTGTCGGTGTGTGTGTGTGTGTTGTCGGTGTGTGTGTGTGTGTTGTGGTGTGTGTGTGTGTGTGTTGTCGGTGTGTGTGTGTGTGTTGTCGGTGTGTGTGTGTGTGTGTGTGTGTTGTCGGTGTGTGTGTGTGTGTTGTCGGTGTGTGTGTGTGTGTGTGTGTTGTCGGTGTGTTTGTGTGTGTGTGTTGTGTGTGTGTGTGTGTGTGTTGTCGGTGTGTGTGTGTGTGTCGGTGTGTGTGTGTGTGTTGTCGGTGTGTGTGTGTGTGTTGTCGGTGTGTGTGTGTGTGTGTGTGTGTGTGTGTGTGTGTGTTGTCGGTGTGTGTGTGTGTGTTGTCGGTGTGTGTGTGTGTGTGTGTGTCGGTGTGTGTGTGTGTGTGTGTCGGTGTGTGTGTGTGTGTGTTGTCGGTGTGTGTGTGTGTGTTGTGTGTGTGTGTTGTCGGTGTGTGTGTGTGTTGTCGGTGTGTGTGTGTGTGTTGTCGGTGTGTGTGTGTGTGTTGTCGGTGTGTGTGTGTGTGTGTGTCGGTGTGTGTGTGTGTGTGTGTGTCGGTGTGTGTGTGTTGTCGGTGTGTGTGTGTGTTGTCGTGTGTGTGTGTGTGTGTTGTCGGTGTGTGTGTGTGTGTTGTCGGTGTGTGTGTGTGTGTTGTCGGTGTGTGTGTGTGTGTGTTGTCGGTGTGTGTGTGTAGTCGGTGTGTGTGTGTGTGTGTGTGTGTGTGTTGTCGGTGTGTGTGTGTGTGTTGTCGGTGTGTGTGTGTGTGTGTGTGTTGTCGGTGTGTGTGTGTGTGTCGGTGTGTGTGTTGTGTGTGTGTGTGTTGTCGGTGTGTGTGTGTGTTGTCGGTGTGTGTGTGTGTGTTGTCGGTGTGTTTGTGTTGTCGGTGTGTGTGTGTGTGTTGTCGGTGTGTGTGTGTGTGTGTGTGTGTGTGTGTGTCGGTGTGTGTGTGTGTGTTGTCGGTGTGTGTGTGTGTTGTCGGTGTGTGTGTGTGTGTCGGTGTGTGTGTGTGTGTGTGTGTGTGTGTGTGTTGTCGGTGTGTGTGTGTGTGTGTTGTCGGTGTGTGTGTGTGTTGTCGGTTGTGTGTGTGTGTTGTCGGTGTGTGTGTGTGTGTTGTCGGTGTGTGTGTGTGTGTGTTGTCGGTGTGTGTGTGTGTGTGTTGTGTGTGTGTGTGTGTGTTGTCGGTGTGTGTGTGTGTGTGTTGTCGGTGTGTGTGTGTGTGTGTGTGTGTGTGTGTGTGTGTGTGTTGTCGGTGTGTGTGTGTGTTGTCGGTGTGTGTGTGTGTGTGTTGTCGGTGTGTGTGTGTGTGTTGTCGTGTGTGTGTGTGTGTGTGTTGTCGGTGTGTGTGTGTGTGTCGGTGTGTGTGTGTGTGTGTGTGTGTTGTCGGTGTGTGTGTGTGTGTTGTCGGTGTGTGTGTGTGTGTGTGTTGTCGGTGTGTGTGTGTGTTGTCGGTGTGTGTGTTGTGTGTGTGTGTGTTGTCGGTGTGTGTGTGTGTTGTCGGTGTGTGTGTGTGTGTGTTGTCGGTGTGTGTGTGTTGTCGGTGTGTGTGTGTGTGTTGTCGGTGTGTGTGTGTGTGTTGTCGGTGTGTGTGTGTGTGTGTGTGTGTCGGTGTGTGTGTGTGTGTGTGTGTGTTGTCGGTGTGTGTGTGTGTGTGTGTTGTCGTGTGTGTGTGTGTGTGTGTGTGTGTGTGTGTGTGTGTGTGTGTGTTGTCGGTGTGTGTGTGTGTGTGTGTCGGTGTGTGTGTGTGTGTGTGTGTGTGTGTGTGTGTGTGTTGTCGGTGTGTGTGTGTGTGTTGTCGGTGTGTGTGTGTGTGTGTGTGTTGTCGGTGTGTGTGTGTGTGTTGTCGTGTGTGTGTGTGTGTGTGTGTTGTCGGTGTGTGTGTGTGTGTGTTGTCGGTGTTGTGTGTGTGTGTGTTGTCGGTGTGTGTGTGTGTGTGTGTGTGTGTGTGTTGTCGTGTGTGTGTGTGTGTTGTCGGTGTGTGTGTGTGTGTGTGTGTGTGTGTGTGTGTTGTCGGTGTGTGTGTGTGTGTTGTCGGTGTGTGTGTGTGTGTGGTGTGTGTGTGTGTTGTCGGTGTGTGTGTGTGTGTGTCGGTGTGTGTGTGTTGTCGGTGTGTGTGTGTGTGTGTTGTCGGTGTGTGTGTGTGTTGTCTGTGTGTGTGTGTGTGTTGTCGGTGTGTGTGTGTGTGTTGTCGGTGTGTGTGTGTGTGTGTTGTCGGTGTGTGTGTGTGTGTGTCGGTGTGTGTGTGTTGTCGGTGTGTGTGTGTGTGTTGTCGGTGTGTGTGTGTGTGTTGTCGGTGTGTGTGTGTGTGTGTTGTCGGTGTGTGTGTGTGTGTCGTGTGTGTGTGTGTGTGTGTGTGTTGTCGTGTGTGTGTGTGTTGTCGGTGTGTGTGTGTGTGTGTGTTGTCGGTGTGTGTGTGTGTTGTCGTGTGTGTGTGTGTGTTGTCGGTGTGTGTGTGTTGTCGGTGTGTGTGTGTGTGTGTCGGTGTGTGTGTGTGTGTGTGTTGTCGGTGTGTGTGTGTGTTGTCGGTGTGTGTGTGTGTGTTGTCGGTGTGTGTGTGTGTGTTGTCGGTGTGTGTGTGTGTGTGTGTGTGTGTGTGTGTGTGTGTGTGTGTGTGTGTGTGTGTGTGTTGTCGGTGTGTGTGTGTGTGTGTTGTCGGTGTGTGTGTGTGTGTGTGTGTGTGTGTGTGTCGGTGTGTGTGTGTGTGTGTGT
>NW_027675537.1:137500-140000 GCF_965601325.2 Salmo salar | reverse complement strand
TGTGTGTGTGTGTGTTTTGTTGTGTGTGTGTGTGTTGTCGGTGTTTGTGTGTGTGTTGTCGGTGTGTGTGTGTGTGTTGTCGGTGTGTGTGTTGTTGTTGTTGTGTTTGTGTGTGTGTGTGTGTGTTGTCGGTGTGTGTGTGTTATCGGTGTGTGTGTGTGTGTTGTCGGTGTGTGTGTGTGTGTGTGTGTGTGTGTTGTCGGTGTGTGTGTTTGTTGTCGGTGTGTGTGTGTGTGTTGTCGGTGTGTGTGTGTTGTCGGTGTGTGTGTGTGTGTGTTGTCGGTGTGTGTGTGTGTGTGTTGTGTGTGTGTGTGTTGTCGGTGTGTGTGTGTGTTTGTTGTCGTTGTGTGTGTGTGTGTGTTGTCGGTGTGTGTGTGTTGTCGGTGTGTGTTTGTGTGTGTGTTGTCGGTGTGTGTGTGTGTGTTGTCGGTGTGTGTGTGTTGTCGGTGTGTGTGTGTGTGTTGTCGGTGTGTGTGTGTTTGTGTGTTGTCAGTGTGTGTGTGTGTGTTGTCGGTGTGTGTGTGTGTGTGTTGTCGGTGTGTGTGTGTGTGTGTTGTGTGTGTGTGTGTTGTCGGTGTGTTTGTGTGTGTGTTGTCGGTGTGTGTGTGTGTGTGTGTGTGTTGTCGGTGTGTGTGTGTTGTCGGTGTGTGTGTGTGTGTGTGTGTGTTGTTGGTGTGTGTGTGTGTGTGTTGTCGGTGTGTGTGTGTGTGTGTTGTGTGTGTGTGTGTGTTGTCGGTGTGTGTGTGTGTGTTGTCGGTGTATGTGTGTGTGTGTTGTCGGTGTGTGTGTGTGTGTGTGTGTTGTCGGTGTGTGTGTGTGTGTTGTGTGTGTGTGTGTTGTCGATGTGTGTGTGTGTGTGTTGTCGGTGTGTGTGTGTGTGTTGTGTGTGTGTGTGTTGTCGGTGTGTGTCTGTGTTGTCGGTGTGTGTGTGTGTGTGTTGTCGGTATGTGTGTGTGTGTGTTGTCGGTGTGTGTGTGTGTTGTCGGTGTGTGTGTGTGTGTGTTGTCGGTGTGTGTGTGTGTAGTCGGTGTGTGTGTGTGTGTGTGTGTGTGTGTGTGTGTGTTGTCGGTGTGTGTGTGTGTTGTGTGTGTGTGTGTTGTCGGTGTGTGTGTGTGTGTGTTGTCGGTGTGTGTGTGTGTGTGTTGTCGGTGTGTGTGTGTGTGTTGTGTGTGTGTGTGTTGTTGGTGTGTGTGTGTGTGTGTTGTCGGTGTGTGTGTGTGTGTGTGTGTTGTCGGTGTGTGTGTGTGTGTTGTCGGTGTGTGTGTGTGTTGTGTGTGTGTGTTGTCGGTGTGTGTGTGTGTGTGTTGTCGGTGTGTGTGTGTGTGTGTTGTCGGTGTGTGTGTGTGTGTGTTGTCGGTGTGTGTGTGTGTGTTGTCGGTGTGTGTGTGTGTGTTGTCGGTGTGTGTGTGTGTGTGTTGTCGGTGTGTGTGTGTAGTCGGTGTGTGTGTGTGTGTGTGTTGTCGGTGTGTGTGTGTGTGTTGTCGGTGTGTGTGTGTGTTGTCGGTGTGTGTGTTGTGTGTGTGTGTGTTGTCGGTGTGTGTGTGTGTTGTCGGTGTGTGTGTGTTGTCGGTGTGTTTGTGTTGTCGGTGTGTGTGTTGTCAGTGTGTGTGTGTGTGTTGTCGGTGTGTGTGTGTGTGTGTTGTCAGTGTGTGTGTGTGTGTGTGTGTGTGTGGTCGGTGTGTGTGTGTGTGTGTGTGTTGTCGGTGTGTGTGTGTGTGTTGTCGGTGTGTGTGTGTGTGTGTTGTGTGTGTGTGTGTTGTTGGTGTGTGTGTGTGTTGCCGGTGTGTGTGTGTTGTCGGTGTGTGTGTGTGTGTGTGTTGTCGGTGTGTGTGTGTGTGTGTGTGTTGTCGGTGTGTGTGTGTGTGCTGGTGTTTGTGTGTGTGTGTGTTGTCGGTGTGTGTGTGTGTGTGTGTTGTCGGTGTGTGTGTAGTCGGTGTGTGTGTGTGTGTGTGTGTGTGTGTTGTCGGTGTGTGTGTGTGTGTTGTCGGTGTGTGTGTGTGTGTGTTGTCGGTGTGTGTGTGTGTTGTCGGTGTGTGTGTTGTGTGTGTGTGTGTTGTCGGTCTGTGTCTGTGTTGTCGGTGTGTGTGTGTGTGTGTTGTCGGTGTGTGTGTGTGTGTGTTGTCGGTGTGTGTGTGTGTTGTCGGTGTGTGTGTGTGTGTGTTGTCGGTGTGTGTGTGTGTAGTCGGTGTGTGTGTGTGTGTGTGTGTGTGTGTGTGTGTGTTGTCGGTGTGTGTGTGTGTTGTGTGTGTGTGTGTTGTCGGTGTGTGTGTGTGTGTGTGTGTCGGTGTGTGTGTGTGTGTTGTCGGTGTGTGTGTGTGTGTTGTGTGTGTGTGTGTTGTTGGTGTGTGTGTGTGTGTGTTGTCGGTGTGTGTGTGTGTGTGTGTGTTGTCGGTGTGTGTGTGTGTGTTGTCGGTGTGTGTGTGTGTTGTGTGTGTGTGTTGTCGGTGTGTGTGTGTGTGTGTTGTCGGTGTGTGTGTGTGTGTGTTGTCGGTGTGTGTGT
>NW_027675537.1:115000-132500 GCF_965601325.2 Salmo salar | reverse complement strand
TGTTGTCGGTGTGTGTGTGTGTTGTCGGTGTGTGTGTGTGTGTGTTGTCGGTGTGTTTGTGTTGTCGGTGTGTGTGTGTGTGTTGTCGGTGTGTGTGTGTGTGTGTTGTCGGTGTGTGTGTGTGTGTGTGTGTGTTGTCAGTGTGTGTGTGTGTGTGTGTGTTTTGTCGGTGTGTGTGTGTGTGTGTGTTGTCGGTGTGTGTGTGTGTGTGTGTGTGTTGTCGGTGTGTGTGTGTGTGTGTTGTCGCTGTGTGTGTGTGTGTGTTGTCGGTGTGTGTGTGTGTTTGTGTTGTCGGTGTGTGTGTGTGTGTTGTCGGTGTGTGTGTGTGTGTTGTCTGTGTGTGTGTGTGTTTTGTTGTGTGTGTGTGTGTTGTCGGTGTGTGTGTGTGTGTGTGTGTGTGTGTTGTCAGTGTGTGTGTGTGTGTGTGTGTTTTGTCGGTGTGTGTGTGTGTGTGTGTGTTGTCGGTGTGTGTGTGTGTGTGTGTGTTGTCGGTGTGTGTGTGTGTGTTTTGTTGTGTGTGTGTGTGTTGTCGGTGTGTGTGTGTGTGTTGTCGGTGTGTGTGTGTGTGTGTGTTGTCGGTGTGTGTGTTGTTGTTGTTGTGTTTGTGTGTGTGTGTGTGTGTTGTCGGTGTGTGTGTTATCGGTGTGTGTGTGTGTGTTGTCGGTGTGTGTGTGTGTGTGTGTGTGTGTGTTGTCGGTGTGTGTGTGTGTTGTCGGTGTGTGTGTGTGTGTTGTCGGTGTGTGTGTGTTGTCGGTGTGTGTGTGTGTGTGTTGTCGGTGTGTGTGTGTGTGTGTTGTGTGTGTGTGTGTTGTCGGTGTGTGTGTGTGTTTGTTGTCGTTGTGTGTGTGTGTGTGTTGTCGGTGTGTGTGTGTTGTCGGTGTGTGTTTGTTTGTGTGTTGTCAGTGTGTGTGTGTGTGTTGTCGGTGTGTGTGTGTGTGTGTTGTCGGTGTGTGTGTGTGTGTGTTGTGTGTGTGTGTGTTGTCGGTGTGTTTGTGTGTGTGTTGTCGGTGTGTGTGTGTGTGTGTGTGTGTTGTAGGTGTGTGTGTGTTGTCGGTGTGTGTGTGTGTGTGTGTGTGTGTGTTGTTGGTGTGTGTGTGTGTGTGTTGTCGGTGTGTGTGTGTGTGTTGTGTGTGTGTGTGTGTTGTCGGTGTGTGTGTGTGTGTTGTCGGTGTATGTGTGTGTGTGTTGTCGGTGTGTGTGTGTGTGTGTGTGTTGTCGGTGTGTGTGTGTGTGTTGTGTGTGTGTGTGTTGTCGATGTGTGTGTGTGTGTGTTGTCGGTGTGTGTGTGTGTGTTGTGTGTGTGTGTGTGTTGTCGGTGTGTGTGTGTGTTGTCGGTGTGTGTGTGTGTGTGTTGTCGGTGTGTGTGTGTGTGTGTTGTCGGTGTGTGTGTGTGTTGTCGGTGTGTGTGTGTGTGTGTTGTCGGTGTGTGTGTGTGTAGTCGGTGTGTGTGTGTGTGTGTGTGTGTGTGTGTGTGTTGTCGATGTGTGTGTGTGTTGTGTGTGTGTGTGTTGTCGGTGTGTGTGTGTGTGTGTTGTCGGTGTGTGTGTGTGTGTGTTGTCGGTGTGTGTGTGTGTGTTGTGTGTGTGTGTGTTGTTGGTGTGTGTGTGTGTGTGTTGTCGGTGTGTGTGTGTGTGTGTGTGTTGTCGGTGTGTGTGTGTGTGTTGTCGGTGTGTGTGTGTGTGTTGTGTGTGTGTGTGTTGTCGGTGTGTGTGTGTTGCCAGTGTGTGTGTGTTGTCGGTGTGTGTGTGTGTGTGTTGTCGGTGTGTGTGTGTGTGTGTTGTCGGTGTGTGTGTGTGTGTTGTCGGTGTGTGTGTGTGTGTTGTCGGTGTGTGTGTGTGTGTGTTGTCGGTGTGTGTGTGTAGTCGGTGTGTGTGTGTGTGTGTGTGTGTGTGTTGTCGGTGTGTGTGTGTGTGTGTGTTGTCGGTGTGTGTGTGTGTTGTCGGTGTGTGTGTTGTGTGTGTGTGTGTTGTCGGTGTGTGTGTGTGTTGTCGGTGTGTGTGTGTGTGTTGTCGGTGTGTTTGTGTTGTCGGTGTGTGTGTGTGTGTTGTCAGTGTGTGTGTGTGTGTTGTCGGTGTGTGTGTGTGTGTGTGTGTTGTCAGTGTGTGTGTGTGTGTGTGTGTGTGTTGTCGGTGTGTGTGTGTGTGTGTGTTGTCGGTGTGTGTGTGTGTGTGTGTGTGTGTTGTCGGTGTGTGTGTGTGTGTGTTGTCGGTGTGTGTGTGTGTGTGTTGTCGGTCTGTGTGTGTGTGTGTGTTGTCGGTGTGTGTGTGTGTGTTGTCGGTGTGTGTGTGTGTTGTCGGTGTGTGTGTGTGTTTTGTTGTGTGTGTGTGTGTTGTCGGTGTGTGTGTGTGTGTTGTCGGTGTCTGTGTGTGTGTGTTGTCGGTGTGTGTGTGTGTTGTTGTTGTGTTTGTGTGTGTGTGTGTGTGTTGTCGGTGTGTGTGTGTTATCGGTGTGTGTGTGTGTGTGTGTTGTCGGTGTGTGTGTGTGTGTGTGTGTGTGTGTTGTCGGTGTGTGTGTGTGTTGTCGGTGTGTGTGTGTTGTCGGTGTGTGTGTGTTGTCGGTGTGTGTGAGTGTGTGTTGTCGGTGTGTGTGTGTGTGTTGTGTGTGTGTGTGTGTTGTCGGTGTGTGTGTGTGTGTTGTCGGTGTGTGTGTGTGTTGTCGGTGTGTGTGTGTGTGTTGTCGGTGTGTGTGTGTTGTCGGTGTGTGTGTGTGTGTGTGTTGTAAGTGTGTGTGTGTGTGTGTGTGTGTGTTGTCGGTGTGTGTGTGTGTGTGTGTTGTCGGTGTGTGTGTGTGTTGTCGGTGTGTGTGTGTGTGTGTTGTCGGTGTGTGTGTGTGTGTGTTGTCGGTGTGTGTGTGTGTGTGTTGTCGATGTGTGTGTGTGTGTTGTCGGTGTGTGTGTGTGTGTTGTCGGTGTGTGTGTGTGTTTTGTTGTGTGTGTGTGTGTTGTCGGTGTGTGTGTGTGTGTTGTCGGTGTGTGTGTGTGTGTGTGTTGTCAGTGTGTGTGTGTGTGTGTGTGTGTGTTGTCGGTGTGTGTGTGTGTGTGTTGTCGGTGTGTGTGTGTGTGTGTGTGTTGTCGGTGTGTGTGTGTGTGTGTTGTCGGTGTGTGTGTGTGTGTGTTGTCGGTGTGTGTGTGTGTGTGTGTTGTCGGTGTGTGTGTGTGTGTTGTCGGTGTGTGTGTGTGTGTTGTCGGTGTGTGTGTGTGTTTTGTTGTGTGTGTGTGTGTTGTCGGTGTGTGTGTGTGTGTTGTCGGTGTCTGTGTGTGTGTGTGTTGTCGGTGTGTGTGTTGTTGTTGTGTTTGTGTGTGTGTGTGTGTGTTGTCGGTGTGTGTGTGTTATCGGTGTGTGTGTGTGTGTTGTCGGTGTGTGTGTGTGTGTGTGTGTGTGTTGTCGGTGTGTGTGTGTGTTGTCGGTGTGTGTGTGTGTGTTGTCGGTGTGTGTGTGTTGTCGGTGTGTGTGTGTGTGTGTTGTCGGTGTGTGTGTGTGTGTTGTGTGTGTGTGTGTGTTGTCGGTGTGTGTGTGTGTGTGTCGGTGTGTGTGTGTGTGTTGTCGGTGTGTGTGTGTGTGTTGTCGGTGTGTGTGTGTTGTCGGTGTGTGTGTGTGTGTGTGTTGTCAGTGTGTGTGTGTGTGTGTGTGTGTGTTGTCGGTGTGTGTGTGTGTGTGTGTTGTCGGTGTGTGTGTGTGTGTGTTGTCGGTGTGTGTGTGTGTGTGTTGTCGGTGTGTGTGTGTGTGTGTTGTCGGTGTGTGTGTGTGTGTGTGTTGTCGATGTGTGTGTGTGTGTTGTCGGTGTGTGTGTGTGTGTTGTCGGTGTGTGTGTGTGTGTTGGTGTGTGTGTGTTGTCGGTGTGTGTGTGTGTGTTGTCGGTGTGTGTGTGTGTGTTGTCGGTGTGTGTGTGTTGTGGTGTGTGTGTGTGTGTTGTCGGTGTGTGTGTGTGTGTGTGTGTGTGTGTTGTCGGTGTGTGTGTGTGTTGTCGGTGTGTGTGTGTGTGTTGTCGGTGTGTGTGTGTTGTCGGTGTGTGTGTGTGTGTGTTGTCGGTGTGTGTGTGTGTGTTGTGTGTGTGTGTGTGTTGTCGGTGTGTGTGTGTGTGTTGTCGGTGTGTGTGTGTGTTGTCGGTGTGTGTGTGTGTGTTGTCGGTGTGTGTGTGTTGTCGGTGTGTGTGTTTGTGTGTGTTGTTGGTGTGTGTGTGTGTGTGTGTGTGTGTTGTCAGTGTTTGTGTGTGTGTTGTCGGTGTGTGTGTGTGTGTTGTCGGTGTGTGTGTGTGTGTTGTGTGTGTGTTGTCGGTGTGTGTGTGTGTGTGTTGTCGGTGTGTGTGTGTGTGTGTTGTCGGTGTGTGTGTGTGTTGTTGTTGTGTTTGTGTGTGTGTGTGTGTGTTGTCGGTGTGTGTGTGTTATCGGTGTGTGTGTGTGTGTGTGTTGTCGGTGTGTGTGTGTGTGTGTGTGTGTGTGTTGTCGGTGTGTGTGTGTGTTGTCGGTGTGTGTGTGTGTGTTGTCGGTGTGTGTGTGTTGTCGGTGTGTGTGTGTGTGTGTTGTCGGTGTGTGTGTGTGTGTTGTGTGTGTGTGTGTGTTGTCGGTGTGTGTGTGTGTGTTGTCGGTGTGTGTGTGTGTGTTGTCGGTGTGTGTGTGTGTGTTGTCGGTGTGTGTGTGTTGTCGGTGTGTGTGTTTGTGTGTGTTGTTGGTGTGTGTGTGTGTGTGTGTGTGTGTTGTCAGTGTTTGTGTGTGTGTTGTCGGTGTGTGTGTGTGTGTTGTCGGTGTGTGTGTGTGTGTTGTGTGTGTGTTGTCGGTGTGTGTGTGTGTGTGTTGTCGGTGTGTGTGTGTGTGTGTTGTCGGTATGTGTGTGTGTGTGTTGTGTGTGTGTGTGTTGTCGGTGTGTGTGTGTGTGTGTTGTCGGTGTGTGTGTGTGTGTGTTGTCAGTGTGTGTGTGTGTGTGTGTGTGTGTTGTCGGTGTGTGTGTGTGTGTGTGTGTGTTGTCGGTGTCTGTGTGTGTGTGTGTTGCCGGTGTGTGTGTGTGTGTTGTGGGTGTATGTGTGTGTTGTCGGTGTGTGTGTGTTGTGTGTGTGTGTTGTCGGTGTGTGTGTGTGTTTTGTTGTGTGTGTGTGTGTTGTCGGTGTGTGTGTGTGTGTTGTCGGTGTCTGTGTGTGTGTGTGTTGTCGGTGAGTGTGTGTGTTGTTGTTGTGTTTGTGTGTGTGTGTGTGTGTTGTCGGTGTGTGTGTGTTATCGGTGTGTGTGTGTGTGTGTTGTCGGTGTGTGTGTGTGTGTGTGTGTGTGTGTGTGTGTGTGTGTGTTGTCGGTGTGTGTGTGTGTTGTCGGTGTGTGTGTGTGTGTGTTGTCGGTGTGTGTGTGTGTGTTGTGTGTGTGTGTGTGTTGTCGGTGTGTGTGTGTGTTGTCGGTGTGTGTGTGTGTGTGTTGTCGGTGTGTGTGTGTGTGTTGTCGGTGTGTGTGTGTTGTCGGTGTGTGTGTGTGTGTGTGTTGTTGGTGTGTGTGTGTGTGTGTGTTGTCAGTGTTTGTGTGTGTGTTGTCGGTGTGTGTGTGTGTGTGTTGTCGGTGTGTGTGTGTGTGTGTTGTGTGTGTGTTGTCGGTGTGTTTGTGTGTGTGTTGTCGGTGTGTGTGTGTGTGTGTGTGTGTGTGTGTGTGTTGTCGGTGTGTGTGTGTGTGTGTGTGTTTTGGTGTGTGTGTGTGAGTGTTGTCGGTGTGTGTGTGTGTGTTGTGTGTGTGTGTGTTGTCGGTGTGTGTGTGTGTGTGTTGTCGGTGTGTGTGTGTGTGTTGTCGGTGTGTGTGTGTGTGTGTGTGTGTGTTGTCGGTGTGTGTGTGTGTGTGTTGTCAGTGTGTGTGTGTGTGTGTTGTCAGTGTGTGTGTGTGTGTGTGTGTGTGTGTTGTCGGTGTGTGTGTGTGTGTGTGTGTTGTCGGTGTCTGTGTGTGTGTGTGTTGCCGGTGTGTGTGTGTGTGTTGTGGGTGTATGTGTGTGTTGTCGGTGTGTGTGTGTTGTGTGTGTGTGTGTGTTGTCGGTGTGTGTGTGTGTTGTCGGTGTGTGTGTGTGTGTGTGTTGTCGGTGTGTGTGTGTTGTCGGTGTGTGTGTGTGTGTTGTCGGTGTGTGTGTGTGTGTGTTGTCGGTGTGTGTGTGTGTGTTGTCGGTGTGTGTGTGTGTGTGTGTGTTGTCGGTGTGTGTGTGTGTGTTGCTGGTGTTTGTGTGTGTGTGTGTTGTCGGTGTGTGTGTGTGTGTTGTGTGTGTGTGTGTGTGTGTGTGTGTTGTCGGTGTGTGTGTGTGTGTTGTCGGTGTGTGTGTGTGTGTTGTGTGTGTTGTCGTTGTGTGTGTGTGTGTTGTGTGTGTGTGTGTTGTCGGTGTGTGTGTGTTGTCGGTGTGTGTGTGTGTGTTGTCGGTGTGTGTGTGTGTGTGTGTTGTCGGTGTGTGTGTGTGTTGTCGGTGTTTGTGTGTGTGTGTTGTCGGTGTGTGTGTGTGTAGTCGGTGTGTGTGTGTGTGTGTGTGTGTGTTGTCGGTGTGTGTGTGTGTGTTGTGTGTGTGTGTGTTGTCGGTGTGTGTGTGTGTGTGTTGTCGGTGTGTGTGTGTGTGTGTTGTCGGTGTGTGTGTGTGTGTTGTGTGTGTGTGTGTTGTTGGTGTGTGTGTGTGTGTGTTGTCGGTGTGTGTGTGTGTGTGTGTGTTGTCGGTGTGTGTGTGTGTGTTGTCGGTGTGTGTGTGTGTGTTGTGTGTGTGTGTGTTGTCGGTGTGTGTGTGTGTGTGTTGCTGGTGTGTGTGTGTTGTCGGTGTGTGTGTGTGTGTGTTGTCGGTGTGTGTGTGTGTGTGTTGTCGGTGTGTGTGTGTGTGTTGTCGGTGTGTGTGTGTGTGTTGTCGGTGTGTGTGTGTGTGTGTTGTCGGTGTGTGTGTGTAGTCGGTGTGTGTGTGTGTGTGTGTGTGTGTTGTCGGTGTGTGTGTGTGTGTGTGTTGTCGGTGTGTGTGTGTGTTGTCGGTGTGTGTGTTGTGTGTGTGTGTGTTGTCGGTGTGTGTGTGTGTGTTGTGTGTGTGTGTGTTGTCGGTGTGTGTGTGTGTGTGTTGTCGGTGTGTGTGTGTGTGTGTTGTCGGTGTGTGTGTGTGTTGTGTGTGTGTGTGTTGTTGGTGTGTGTGTGTGTGTGTTGTCGGTGTGTGTGTGTGTGTGTGTGTTGTCGGTGTGTGTGTGTGTGTTGTCGGTGTGTGTGTGTGTGTTGTGTGTGTGTGTGTTGTCGGTGTGTGTATGTGTGTGTTGCCGGTGTGTGTGTGTTGTCGGTGTGTGTGTGTGTGTGTTGTCGGTGTGTGTGTGTGTGTGTTGTCGGTGTGTGTGTGTGTGTTGTCGGTGTGTGTGTGTGTGTTGTCGGTGTGTGTGTGTGTGTGTTGTCGGTGTGTGTGTGTAGTCGGTGTGTGTGTGTGTGTGTGTGTGTTGTCGGTGTGTGTGTGTGTGTGTTGTCGATGTGTGTGTGTGTTGTCGGTGTGTGTGTTGTGTGTGTGTGTGTTGTCGGTGTGTGTGTGTGTTGTCGGTGTGTGTGTGTGTGTGTGTTGTCGGTGTGTTTGTGTTGTCGGTGTGTGTGTGTGTGTTGTCAGTGTGTGTGTGTGTGTTGTCGGTGTGTGTGTGTGTGTGTGTGTGTGTGTGTGTTGTCAGTGTGTGTGTGTGTGTGTGTGAGTTGTCGGTGTGTGTGTGTGTGTGTTGTCGGTGTGTGTGTGTGTGTGTTGTCGGTGTGTGTGTGTGTGTGTTGTCGGTGTGTGTGTGTGTTGTCGGTGTGTGTGTGTGTGTTGTCGGTGTGTGTGTGTGTGTGTGTGTCGTGTGTGTGTTGTGTGTGTGTGTGTGTGTTGTCGTGTGTGTGTGTGTGTTGTGGTGTGTGTGTGTGTGGTGTGTGTGTGTGTGTGTTGTCGGTGTGTGTGTGTGTGTGTGTTGTGTGTGTGTGTGTGTGTGTTGTCGGTGTGTGTGTGTGTGTGTCGGTGTGTGTGTGTTGTCGGTGTGTGTGTGTGTGTGTGTTGTCGGTGTGTGTGTGTGTGTGTGTGTTGTCAGTGTGTGTGTGTGTGTTGTCGGTGTGTGTGTGTGTGTGTTGTCGGTGTGTGTGTGTGTGTGTTGTGTGTGTGTGTGTTGTCGGTGTGTTTGTGTGTGTGTTGTCGGTGTGTGTGTGTGTGTGTGTGTGTGTGTGTGTGTGTTGTCGGTGTGTGTTTGTGTGTGTGTTGTCGGTGTGTGTGTGTGTGTGTGTGTGTGTGTGTGTGTGTTGTCGGTGTGTGTGTGTGTGTGTGTTGTCGGTGTGTGTGTGTGTGTTGTCGGTGTGTGTGTGTGTGTTGTCGGAGTGTTTGTGTGTGTGTGTTGTCGGTGTGTGTGTGTGTTGTCGGTGTGTGTGTGTGTGTGTTGTGTGTGTGTGTGTTGTCGGTGTGTGTGTGTGTGTTGTCGGTGTGTGTGTGTATGTGTGTGTTGTCGGTGTGTGTGTGTGTGTGTGTTGTCGGTGTGTGTGTGTGTTGTGTGTGTGTGTGTTGTTGGTGTGTGTGTGTGTGTGTTGTCGGTGTGTGTGTGTGTGTGTGTGTTGTCGGTGTGTGTGTGTGTGTTGTCGGTGTGTGTGTGTGTGTTGTGTGTGTGTGTGTTGTCGGTGTGTGTATGTGTGTGTTGCCGGTGTGTGTGTGTTGTCGGTGTGTGTGTGTGTGTGTTGTCGGTGTGTGTGTGTGTGTGTTGTCGGTGTGTGTGTGTGTGTTGTCGGTGTGTGTGTGTGTGTTGTCGGTGTGTGTGTGTGTGTGTTGTCGGTGTGTGTGTGTAGTCGGTGTGTGTGTGTGTGTGTGTTGTCGGTGTGTGTGTGTGTGTGTGTTGTCGGTGTGTGTGTGTGTTGTCGGTGTGTGTGTTGTGTGTGTGTGTGTTGTCGGTGTGTGTGTGTGTTGTCGGTGTGTGTGTGTGTGTGTGTTGTCGGTGTGTTTGTGTTGTCGGTGTGTGTGTGTGTGTTGTCAGTGTGTGTGTGTGTGTTGTCGGTGTGTGTGTGTGTGTGTGTGTGTGTGTTGTCAGTGTGTGTGTGTGTGTGTGTGAGTTGTCGGTGTGTGTGTGTGTGTTGTCGGTGTGTGTGTGTGTGTGTTGTCGGTGTGTGTGTGTGTGTGTTGTCGGTGTGTGTGTGTGTTGTCGGTGTGTGTGTGTGTGTTGTCGGTGTGTGTGTGTGTGTTGTCGGTGTGTGTGTGTGTGTTGTCGGTGTGTGTGTGTGTTTTGTTGTGTGTGTGTGTGTTGTCGGTGTGTGTGTGTGTGTGTGTTGTCGGTGTGTGTGTGTGTGTTGTCGGTGTGTGTGTGTTGTCGGTGTGTGTGTGTGTGTGTGTTGTCGGTGTGTGTGTGTGTGTGTGTGTTGTCAGTGTGTGTGTGTGTGTTGTCGGTGTGTGTGTGTGTGTGTTGTCGGTGTGTGTGTGTGTGTGTTGTGTGTGTGTGTGTTGTCGGTGTGTTTGTGTGTGTGTTGTCGGTGTGTGTGTGTGTGTGTGTGTGTGTGTGTGTGTGTGTGTTGTCGGTGTGTGTTTGTGTGTGTGTTGTCGGTGTGTGTGTGTGTGTGTGTGTGTGTGTGTGTGTTGTCGGTGTGTGTGTGTGTGTGTGTTGTCGGTGTGTGTGTGTGTGTTGTCGGTGTGTGTGTGTGTGTTGTCGGAGTGTTTGTGTGTGTGTGTTGTCGGTGTGTGTGTGTGTTGTCGGTGTGTGTGTGTGTGTTGTGTGTGTGTGTGTTGTCGGTGTGTGTGTGTGTGTTGTCGGTGTGTGTGTGTATGTGTGTGTTGTCGGTGTGTGTGTGTGTGTGTGTGTTGTTGGTGTGTGTGTGTGTGTGTTGTGTGTGTGTGTGTTGTCGGTGTGTCTGTGTGTGTGTTGCCGGTGTGTGTGTGTGTGTTGTCAGTGTGTGTGTGTATGTGTTGTCGGTGTGTGTGTGTGTGTTGTCGGTGTGTGTGTGTGTGTGTGTTGTCGGTGTGTGTGTGTGTGTTGTCGGTGTGTGTGTGTGTGTGTTGTCGGTGTGTGTGTGTGTAGTCGGTGTGTGTGTGTGTGTGTGTGTGTGTTGTCGGTGTGTGTGTGTTGTCGGTGTGTGTGTGTGTGTTGTCGGTGTTTGTGTGTGTTGTCGGTGTGTGTGTGTGTGTGTGTTGTCGGTGTGTGTGTGTTGTCGGTGTGTGTGTGTGTGTTGTCGGTGTGTGTGTGTGTGTGTTGTCGGTGTGTGTGTGTGTGTTGTCGGTGTGTGTGTGTGTGTGTGTGTTGTCGGTGTGTGTGTGTGTGTTGCTGGTGTTTGTGTGTGTGTGTGTTGTCGGTGTGTGTGTGTGTGTTGTGTGTGTGTGTGTGTGTGTGTGTGTGTGTGTCGGTGTGTGTGTGTGTGTTGTCGGTGTGTGTGTGTGTGTTGTGTGTGTTGTCGTTGTGTGTGTGTGTGTTGTGTGTGTGTGTGTTGTCGGTGTGTGTGTGTTGTCGGTGTGTGTGTGTGTGTGTTGTCGGTGTGTGTGTGTGTGTGTGTTGTCGGTGTGTGTGTGTGTTGTCGGTGTTTGTGTGTGTGTGTTGTCGGTGTGTGTGTGTGTAGTCGGTGTGTGTGTGTGTGTGTGTGTGTGTTGTCGGTGTGTGTGTGTGTGTTGTGTGTGTGTGTGTTGTCGGTGTGTGTGTGTGTGTGTTGTCGGTGTGTGTGTGTGTGTGTTGTCGGTGTGTGTGTGTGTGTTGTGTGTGTGTGTGTTGTTGGTGTGTGTGTGTGTGTGTTGTCGGTGTGTGTGTGTGTGTGTGTGTTGTCGGTGTGTGTGTGTGTGTTGTCGGTGTGTGTGTGTGTGTTGTGTGTGTGTGTGTTGTCGGTGTGTGTGTGTGTGTGTTGCTGGTGTGTGTGTGTTGTCGGTGTGTGTGTGTGTGTGTTGTCGGTGTGTGTGTGTGTGTGTTGTCGGTGTGTGTGTGTGTGTTGTCGGTGTGTGTGTGTGTGTTGTCGGTGTGTGTGTGTGTGTGTTGTCGGTGTGTGTGTGTAGTCGGTGTGTGTGTGTGTGTGTGTGTGTTGTCGGTGTGTGTGTGTGTGTGTGTTGTCGGTGTGTGTGTGTGTTGTCGGTGTGTGTGTTGTGTGTGTGTGTGTTGTCGGTGTGTGTGTGTGTGTTGTGTGTGTGTGTGTTGTCGGTGTGTGTGTGTGTGTGTTGTCGGTGTGTGTGTGTGTGTGTTGTCGGTGTGTGTGTGTGTTGTGTGTGTGTGTGTTGTTGGTGTGTGTGTGTGTGTGTTGTCGGTGTGTGTGTGTGTGTGTGTGTTGTCGGTGTGTGTGTGTGTGTTGTCGGTGTGTGTGTGTGTGTTGTGTGTGTGTGTGTTGTCGGTGTGTGTATGTGTGTGTTGCCGGTGTGTGTGTGTTGTCGGTGTGTGTGTGTGTGTGTTGTCGGTGTGTGTGTGTGTGTGTTGTCGGTGTGTGTGTGTGTGTTGTCGGTGTGTGTGTGTGTGTTGTCGGTGTGTGTGTGTGTGTGTTGTCGGTGTGTGTGTGTAGTCGGTGTGTGTGTGTGTGTGTGTGTGTTGTCGGTGTGTGTGTGTGTGTGTTGTCGGTGTGTGTGTGTGTTGTCGGTGTGTGTGTTGTGTGTGTGTGTGTTGTCGGTGTGTGTGTGTGTTGTCGGTGTGTGTGTGTGTGTGTGTTGTCGGTGTGTTTGTGTTGTCGGTGTGTGTGTGTGTGTTGTCAGTGTGTGTGTGTGTGTTGTCGGTGTGTGTGTGTGTGTGTGTGTGTGTGTGTGTTGTCAGTGTGTGTGTGTGTGTGTGTGAGTTGTCGGTGTGTGTGTGTGTGTGTTGTCGGTGTGTGTGTGTGTGTGTTGTCGGTGTGTGTGTGTGTGTGTTGTCGGTGTGTGTGTGTGTTGTCGGTGTGTGTGTGTGTGTTGTCGGTGTGTGTGTGTGTGTTGTCGGTGTGTGTGTGTGTGTTGTCGGTGTGTGTGTGTGTTTTGTTGTGTGTGTGTGTGTTGTCGGTGTGTGTGTGTGTGTGTGTTGTCGGTGTGTGTGTGTGTGTTGTCGGTGTGTGTGTGTTGTCGGTGTGTGTGTGTGTGTGTGTTGTCGGTGTGTGTGTGTGTGTGTGTGTTGTCAGTGTGTGTGTGTGTGTTGTCGGTGTGTGTGTGTGTGTGTTGTCGGTGTGTGTGTGTGTGTGTTGTGTGTGTGTGTGTTGTCGGTGTGTTTGTGTGTGTGTTGTCGGTGTGTGTGTGTGTGTGTGTGTGTGTGTGTGTGTGTTGTCGGTGTGTGTTTGTGTGTGTGTTGTCGGTGTGTGTGTGTGTGTGTGTGTGTGTGTGTGTGTGTTGTCGGTGTGTGTGTGTGTGTGTGTTGTCGGTGTGTGTGTGTGTGTTGTCGGTGTGTGTGTGTGTGTTGTCGGAGTGTTTGTGTGTGTGTGTTGTCGGTGTGTGTGTGTGTTGTCGGTGTGTGTGTGTGTGTGTTGTGTGTGTGTGTGTTGTCGGTGTGTGTGTGTGTGTTGTCGGTGTGTGTGTGTATGTGTGTGTTGTCGGTGTGTGTGTGTGTGTGTGTTGTCGGTGTGTGTGTGTGTTGTGTGTGTGTGTGTTGTTGGTGTGTGTGTGTGTGTGTTGTCGGTGTGTGTGTGTGTGTGTGTGTTGTCGGTGTGTGTGTGTGTGTTGTCGGTGTGTGTGTGTGTGTTGTGTGTGTGTGTGTTGTCGGTGTGTGTATGTGTGTGTTGCCGGTGTGTGTGTGTTGTCGGTGTGTGTGTGTGTGTGTTGTCGGTGTGTGTGTGTGTGTGTTGTCGGTGTGTGTGTGTGTGTTGTCGGTGTGTGTGTGTGTGTTGTCGGTGTGTGTGTGTGTGTGTTGTCGGTGTGTGTGTGTAGTCGGTGTGTGTGTGTGTGTGTGTGTGTTGTCGGTGTGTGTGTGTGTGTGTGTTGTCGGTGTGTGTGTGTGTTGTCGGTGTGTGTGTTGTGTGTGTGTGTGTTGTCGGTGTGTGTGTGTGTTGTCGGTGTGTGTGTGTGTGTGTGTTGTCGGTGTGTTTGTGTTGTCGGTGTGTGTGTGTGTGTTGTCAGTGTGTGTGTGTGTGTTGTCGGTGTGTGTGTGTGTGTGTGTGTGTGTGTGTGTGTGTTGTCAGTGTGTGTGTGTGTGTGTGTGAGTTGTCGGTGTGTGTGTGTGTGTTGTCGGTGTGTGTGTGTGTGTGTTGTCGGTGTGTGTGTGTGTGTTGTCGGTGTGTGTGTGTGTTTTGTTGTGTGTGTGTGTGTTGTCGGTGTGTGTGTGTGTGTGTGTTGTCGGTGTGTGTGTGTGTGTTGTCGGTGTGTGTGTGTTGTCGGTGTGTGTGTGTGTGTGTGTTGTCGGTGTGTGTGTGTGTGTGTGTGTTGTCAGTGTGTGTGTGTGTGTTGTCGGTGTGTGTGTGTGTGTGTTGTCGGTGTGTGTGTGTGTGTGTTGTGTGTGTGTGTGTTGTCGGTGTGTTTGTGTGTGTGTTGTCGGTGTGTGTGTGTGTGTGTGTGTGTGTGTGTGTGTGTTGTCGGTGTGTGTTTGTGTGTGTGTTGTCGGTGTGTGTGTGTGTGTGTGTGTGTGTGTGTGTTGTCGGTGTGTGTGTGTGTGTTGTCGGTGTGTGTGTGTGTGTTGTCGGTGTGTGTGTGTGTGTTGTCGGAGTGTTTGTGTGTGTGTGTTGTCGGTGTGTGTGTGTGTTGTCGGTGTGTGTGTGTGTGTTGTGTGTGTGTGTGTTGTCGGTGTGTGTGTGTGTGTTGTCGGTGTGTGTGTGTATGTGTGTGTTGTCGGTGTGTGTGTGTGTGTGTGTGTTGTTGGTGTGTGTGTGTGTGTGTTGTGTGTGTGTGTGTTGTCGGTGTGTCTGTGTGTGTGTTGCCGGTGTGTGTGTGTGTGTTGTCAGTGTGTGTGTGTATGTGTTGTCGGTGTGTGTGTGTGTGTTGTCGGTGTGTGTGTGTGTGTGTGTTGTCGGTGTGTGTGTGTGTGTTGTCGGTGTGTGTGTGTGTGTGTTGTCGGTGTGTGTGTGTGTAGTCGGTGTGTGTGTGTGTGTGTGTGTGTGTTGTCGGTGTGTGTGTGTTGTCGGTGTGTGTGTGTGTGTTGTCGGTGTTTGTGTGTGTTGTCGGTGTGTGTGTGTGTGTGTGTTGTCGGTGTGTGTGTGTTGTCGGTGTGTGTGTGTGTGTTGTCGGTGTGTGTGTGTGTGTGTTGTCGGTGTGTGTGTGTGTGTTGTCGGTGTGTGTGTGTGTGTGTGTGTTGTCGGTGTGTGTGTGTGTGTTGCTGGTGTTTGTGTGTGTGTGTGTTGTCGGTGTGTGTGTGTGTGTTGTGTGTGTGTGTGTGTGTGTGTGTGTTGTCGGTGTGTGTGTGTGTGTTGTCGGTGTGTGTGTGTGTGTTGTGTGTGTTGTCGTTGTGTGTGTGTGTGTTGTGTGTGTGTGTGTTGTCGGTGTGTGTGTGTTGTCGGTGTGTGTGTGTGTGTGTTGTCGGTGTGTGTGTGTGTGTGTGTTGTCGGTGTGTGTGTGTGTTGTCGGTGTTTGTGTGTGTGTGTTGTCGGTGTGTGTGTGTGTAGTCGGTGTGTGTGTGTGTGTGTGTGTGTGTTGTCGGTGTGTGTGTGTGTGTTGTGTGTGTGTGTGTTGTCGGTGTGTGTGTGTGTGTGTTGTCGGTGTGTGTGTGTGTGTGTTGTCGGTGTGTGTGTGTGTGTTGTGTGTGTGTGTGTTGTTGGTGTGTGTGTGTGTGTGTTGTCGGTGTGTGTGTGTGTGTGTGTGTTGTCGGTGTGTGTGTGTGTGTTGTCGGTGTGTGTGTGTGTGTTGTGTGTGTGTGTGTTGTCGGTGTGTGTGTGTGTGTGTTGCTGGTGTGTGTGTGTTGTCGGTGTGTGTGTGTGTGTGTTGTCGGTGTGTGTGTGTGTGTGTTGTCGGTGTGTGTGTGTGTGTTGTCGGTGTGTGTGTGTGTGTTGTCGGTGTGTGTGTGTGTGTGTTGTCGGTGTGTGTGTGTAGTCGGTGTGTGTGTGTGTGTGTGTGTGTTGTCGGTGTGTGTGTGTGTGTGTGTTGTCGGTGTGTGTGTGTGTTGTCGGTGTGTGTGTTGTGTGTGTGTGTGTTGTCGGTGTGTGTGTGTGTGTTGTGTGTGTGTGTGTTGTCGGTGTGTGTGTGTGTGTGTTGTCGGTGTGTGTGTGTGTGTGTTGTCGGTGTGTGTGTGTGTTGTGTGTGTGTGTGTTGTTGGTGTGTGTGTGTGTGTGTTGTCGGTGTGTGTGTGTGTGTGTGTGTTGTCGGTGTGTGTGTGTGTGTTGTCGGTGTGTGTGTGTGTGTTGTGTGTGTGTGTGTTGTCGGTGTGTGTATGTGTGTGTTGCCGGTGTGTGTGTGTTGTCGGTGTGTGTGTGTGTGTGTTGTCGGTGTGTGTGTGTGTGTGTTGTCGGTGTGTGTGTGTGTGTTGTCGGTGTGTGTGTGTGTGTTGTCGGTGTGTGTGTGTGTGTGTTGTCGGTGTGTGTGTGTAGTCGGTGTGTGTGTGTGTGTGTGTGTGTTGTCGGTGTGTGTGTGTGTGTGTTGTCGGTGTGTGTGTGTGTTGTCGGTGTGTGTGTTGTGTGTGTGTGTGTTGTCGGTGTGTGTGTGTGTTGTCGGTGTGTGTGTGTGTGTGTGTTGTCGGTGTGTTTGTGTTGTCGGTGTGTGTGTGTGTGTTGTCAGTGTGTGTGTGTGTGTTGTCGGTGTGTGTGTGTGTGTGTGTGTGTGTGTGTGTTGTCAGTGTGTGTGTGTGTGTGTGTGAGTTGTCGGTGTGTGTGTGTGTGTGTTGTCGGTGTGTGTGTGTGTGTGTTGTCGGTGTGTGTGTGTGTGTGTTGTCGGTGTGTGTGTGTGTTGTCGGTGTGTGTGTGTGTGTTGTCGGTGTGTGTGTGTGTGTTGTCGGTGTGTGTGTGTGTGTTGTCGGTGTGTGTGTGTGTTTTGTTGTGTGTGTGTGTGTTGTCGGTGTGTGTGTGTGTGTGTGTTGTCGGTGTGTGTGTGTGTGTTGTCGGTGTGTGTGTGTTGTCGGTGTGTGTGTGTGTGTGTGTTGTCGGTGTGTGTGTGTGTGTGTGTGTTGTCAGTGTGTGTGTGTGTGTTGTCGGTGTGTGTGTGTGTGTGTTGTCGGTGTGTGTGTGTGTGTGTTGTGTGTGTGTGTGTTGTCGGTGTGTTTGTGTGTGTGTTGTCGGTGTGTGTGTGTGTGTGTGTGTGTGTGTGTGTGTGTTGTCGGTGTGTGTTTGTGTGTGTGTTGTCGGTGTGTGTGTGTGTGTGTGTGTGTGTGTGTGTGTGTTGTCGGTGTGTGTGTGTGTGTGTGTTGTCGGTGTGTGTGTGTGTGTTGTCGGTGTGTGTGTGTGTGTTGTCGGAGTGTTTGTGTGTGTGTGTTGTCGGTGTGTGTGTGTGTTGTCGGTGTGTGTGTGTGTGTGTTGTGTGTGTGTGTGTTGTCGGTGTGTGTGTGTGTGTTGTCGGTGTGTGTGTGTATGTGTGTGTTGTCGGTGTGTGTGTGTGTGTGTGTTGTCGGTGTGTGTGTGTGTTGTGTGTGTGTGTGTTGTTGGTGTGTGTGTGTGTGTGTTGTCGGTGTGTGTGTGTGTGTGTGTGTTGTCGGTGTGTGTGTGTGTGTTGTCGGTGTGTGTGTGTGTGTTGTGTGTGTGTGTTGTCGGTGTGTGTATGTGTGTGTTGCCGGTGTGTGTGTGTTGTCGGTGTGTGTGTGTGTGTGTTGTCGGTGTGTGTGTGTGTGTGTTGTCGGTGTGTGTGTGTGTGTTGTCGGTGTGTGTGTGTGTGTTGTCGGTGTGTGTGTGTGTGTGTTGTCGGTGTGTGTGTGTAGTCGGTGTGTGTGTGTGTGTGTGTGTGTTGTCGGTGTGTGTGTGTGTGTGTGTTGTCGGTGTGTGTGTGTGTTGTCGGTGTGTGTGTTGTGTGTGTGTGTGTTGTCGGTGTGTGTGTGTGTTGTCGGTGTGTGTGTGTGTGTGTGTTGTCGGTGTGTTTGTGTTGTCGGTGTGTGTGTGTGTGTTGTCAGTGTGTGTGTGTGTGTTGTCGGTGTGTGTGTGTGTGTGTGTGTGTGTGTGTGTGTGTTGTCAGTGTGTGTGTGTGTGTGTGTGAGTTGTCGGTGTGTGTGTGTGTGTTGTCGGTGTGTGTGTGTGTGTGTTGTCGGTGTGTGTGTGTGTGTGTTGTCGGTGTGTGTGTGTGTTGTCGGTGTGTGTGTGTGTGTTGTCGGTGTGTGTGTGTGTGTTGTCGGTGTGTGTGTGTGTGTTGTCGGTGTGTGTGTGTGTTTTGTTGTGTGTGTGTGTGTTGTCGGTGTGTGTGTGTGTGTGTGTTGTCGGTGTGTGTGTGTGTGTTGTCGGTGTGTGTGTGTTGTCGGTGTGTGTGTGTGTGTGTGTTGTCGGTGTGTGTGTGTGTGTGTGTGTTGTCAGTGTGTGTGTGTGTGTTGTCGGTGTGTGTGTGTGTGTGTTGTCGGTGTGTGTGTGTGTGTTGTGTGTGTGTGTGTTGTCGGTGTGTTTGTGTGTGTGTTGTCGGTGTGTGTGTGTGTGTGTGTGTGTGTGTGTGTGTGTTGTCGGTGTGTGTTTGTGTGTGTGTTGTCGGTGTGTGTGTGTGTGTGTGTGTGTGTGTGTGTTGTCGGTGTGTGTGTGTGTGTGTGTTGTCGGTGTGTGTGTGTGTGTTGTCGGTGTGTGTGTGTGTGTTGTCGGAGTGTTTGTGTGTGTGTGTTG
>NW_027675537.1:90000-105000 GCF_965601325.2 Salmo salar | reverse complement strand
GTGTTGTCGGTGTGTGTGTGTGTGTGTTGTGTGTGTGTGTGTTGTCGGTGTGTGTGTGTGTGTGTTGCCGGTGTGTGTGTGTGTGTTGTCGGTGTGTGTGTGTGTGTGTTGTCGGTGTGTGTGTGTGTGTTGTCGTGTGTGTGTGTGTGTGTGTTGTCGGTGTGTGTGTGTGTGTTGTCGGTGTGTGTGTGTGTGTGTTGTCGGTGTGTGTGTGTGTAGTCGGTGTGTGTGTGTGTGTGTGTGTGTGTGTGTGTGTCGGTGTGTGTGTGTTGTCGTGTGTGTGTGTGTGTTGTCGGTGTGTGTGTGTGTTGTCGGTGTGTGTGTTGTGTGTGTGTGTGTTGTCGTGTGTGTGTGTGTGTTGTCGGTGTGTGTGTGTGTGTTGTCGGTGTGTGTGTGTGTGTGTGTGTGTGTGTGTGTGTGTGTGTGTGTGTGTGTGTGTTGTGGTGTGTGTGTGTGTTGTCGTGTGTGTGTGTGTGTGTGTGTGTGTGTGTGTGTGTGTGTGTGTGTTGTCGGTGTGTGTGTGTGTGTGTGTGTCGGTGTGTGTGTGTGTGTGTGTGTGTGTGTGTTGTCGGTGTGTGTGTGTGTGTGTTGTCGGTGTGTGTGTGTGTGTGTGTGTGTGTGTGTGTGTTGTCGGTGTGTGTGTGTGTTGTCGGTGTGTGTGTGTGTGTGTGTGTGTGTGTGTGTGTGTGTGTGTGTTGTCGGTGTGTGTGTGTGTTGTCGGTGTTGTGTGTGTGTGTTGTCGGTGTGTGTGTGTGTGTCGGTGTGTGTGTGTGTGTGTTGTCGGTGTGTGTGTGTGTGTTGTGTGTGTGTGTGTTGTCGGTGTGTGTGTGTGTGTGTTGTCGGTGTGTGTGTGTGTGTGTTGTCGGTGTGTGTGTGTGTGTTGTGTGTGTGTGTGTGTGTTGTCGGTGTGTGTGTGTGTGTGTTGTCGGTGTGTGTGTGTGTGTGTTGTCGGTGTGTGTGTGTGTGTTGTCGGTGTGTGTGTGTGTGTTGTGTGTGTGTGTGTTGTCGGTGTGTGTGTGTGTGTGTTGCGGTGTGTGTGTGTGTGTGTCGGTGTGTGTGTGTGTGTGTTGTCGGTGTGTGTGTGTGTGTGTTGTCGTGTGTGTGTGTGTGTGTTGTCGGTGTGTGTGTGTGTGTTGTCGGTGTGTGTGTGTGTGTGTTGTCGGTGTGTGTGTGTTGTCGGTGTGTGTGTGTGTGTGTTGTCGGTGTGTGTGTGTGTGTGTGTGTGTGTGTGTGTGTGTGTGTGTGTGTGTGTGTGTTGTCGTGTGTGTGTGTGTGTTGTCGGTGTGTGTGTGTGTGTGTGTGTGTGTGTGTGTTGTCGGTGTGTGTGTGTGTGTGTTGTCGGTGTGTGTGTGTGTGTGTTGTCGGTGTGTGTGTGTGTGTTGTCGTGTGTGTGTGTTGTGGTGTGTGTGTGTGTGTGTGTTGTCGTGTGTGTGTGTGTGTGTTGTCGGTGTGTGTGTGTGTGTTGTCGGTGTGTGTGTGTGTGTGTGTCGTGTGTGTGTGTGTTGTCGGTGTGTGTGTGTGTGTGTTGTCGGTGTGTGTGTGTTGTCGGTGTGTGTGTGTGTGTGTTGTCGGTGTGTGTGTGTGTGTGTTGTCGGTGTGTGTGTGTGTGTTGTCGGTGTGTGTGTGTGTGTTGTCGGTGTGTGTGTGTGTGTGTTGTCGGTGTGTGTGTGTGTGTGTGTGTCGTGTGTGTGTGTGTGTGTTGTCGGTGTGTGTGTGTGTGTGTGTTGTCGTGTGTGTGTGTGTGTTGTCGGTGTGTGTGTGTGTGTGGTGTGTGTGTGTGTGTGTGTTGTCGGTGTGTGTGTGTGTGTGTGTGTGTGTGTGTTGTCGGTGTGTGTGTGTGTGTGTGTGTGTGTGTGTGTGTGTGTGTGTGTGTTGTCGGTGTGTGTGTGTGTGTGTTGTCGGTGTGTGTGTGTGTGTTGTCGGTGTGTGTGTGTGTGTGTGTGTGTGTGTGTGTTGTCGGTGTGTGTGTGTGTGTGTTGTCGGTGTGTGTGTGTGTGTGTGTGTGTGTGTGTGTGTTGTCGGTGTGTGTGTGTGTGTGTTGTCGGTGTGTGTGTGTGTGTGTGTGTGTGTGTGTGTGTTGTCGGTGTGTGTGTGTGTGTTGTCGGTGTGTGTGTGTGTGTCGGTGTGTGTGTGTGTGTGTGTGTGTTGTCGGTGTGTGTGTGTGTGTGTTGTCGGTGTGTGTGTGTGTGTGTTGTCGGTGTGTGTGTGTGTGTTGTGTGTGTGTGTGTGTGTTGTCGGGTGTGTGTGTGTGTGTGTTGTCGGTGTGTGTGTGTGTTGTCGGTGTGTGTGTGTGTGTGTGTGTGTGTGTGTGTTGTCGGTGTGTGTGTGTGTGTTGTCGGTGTGTGTGTGTGTGTGTGTTGTCGGTGTGTGTGTGTGTGTGTGTGGGTGTGTGTGTGTGTTGTCGGTGTGTGTGTGTGTGTGTGTGTGTGTGTGTCGGTGTGTGTGTGTGTGTTGTCGTGTGTGTGTGTGTGTGTTGTCGGTGTGTGTGTGTGTGTTGTCGGTGTGTGTGTGTGTGTGTGTTGTCGGTGTGTGTGTGTGTGTTGTCGGTGTGTGTGTGTGTGTGTTGTCGGTGTGTGTGTGTGTTGTCGGTGTGTGTGTGTGTGTGTGTCGGTGTGTGTGTGTGTGTGTTGTCGGTGTGTGTGTGTGTCGGTGTGTGTGTGTGTGTGTTGTCGTGTGTGTGTGTGTGTGTGTGTTGTCGGTGTGTGTGTGTTGTCGGTGTGTGTGTGTGTGTGTGTGTGTGTGTGTGTGTGTGTGTGTTGTCGGTGTGTGTGTGTGTGTTGTCGGTGTGTGTGTGTGTGTGTTGTCGGTGTGTGTGTGTGTGTGTTGTCGGTGTGTGTGTGTGTGTTGTGTGTGTGTGTGTGTGTGTGTGTGTGTGTGTGTGTGTTGTGTGTGTGTGTGTGTGTGTGTTGTCGGTGTGTGTGTGTGTGTTGTCGGTGTGTGTGTGTGTGTTGTGTGTGTGTGTGTTGTCGGTGTGTGTGTGTGTGTGTTGCGGTGTGTGTGTGTTGTCGGTGTGTGTGTGTGTGTGTGTCGGTGTGTGTGTGTGTGTGTTGTCGGTGTGTGTGTGTGTGTTGTCGGTGTGTGTGTGTGTGTTGTCGGTGTGTGTGTGTGTGTGTTGTCGGTGTGTGTGTGTGTCGTGTGTGTGTGTGTGTGTGTGTGTTGTCGGTGTGTGTGTGTGTGTGTTGTCGGTGTGTGTGTGTGTTGTCGGTGTGTGTGTTGTGTGTGTGTGTGTTGTCGGTGTGTGTGTTGTCGGTGTGTGTGTGTGTGTTGTCGGTGTGTGTGTGTGTGTGTTGTCGGTGTGTGTGTGTGTGTTGTCGGTGTGTGTGTGTGTGTTGTCGGTGTGTGTGTGTGTGTGTGTGTGTGTGTGTTGTCGGTGTGTGTGTGTGTGTGTGTGTGTGTGTGTGTCGGTGTGTGTGTGTGTGTGTGTGTTGTCGGTGTGTGTGTGTGTGTGTGTCGGTGTGTGTGTGTGTGTGTTGTCGGTGTGTGTGTGTGGTGTGTGTGTGTGTCGGTGTGTGTGTGTGTGTTGTCGTGTGTGTGTGTGTGTGTGTTGTCGGTGTGTGTGTGTGTGGTGTGTGTGTGTGTGTGTGTGTGTTGTCGGTGTGTGTGTGTGTGTTGTCGGTGTTGTGTGTGTGTGTGTTGTCGGTGTGTGTGTGTGTGTGTTGTCGGTGTGTGTGTGTGTGTGTTGTCGGTGTGTGTGTGTTGTCGGTGTGTGTGTGTGTGTGTGTGTGTGTGTGTGTGTGTGTGTGTGTGTGTGTTGTCGGTGTGTGTGTGTGTGTTGTCGGTGTGTGTGTGTGTGTTGTCGTGTGTGTGTGTTGTCGGTGTGTGTGTGTGTGTGTTGTCGGTGTGTGTGTGTGTGTGTCGTGTGTGTGTGTGTGTTGTCGGTGTGTGTGTGTGTGTTGTCGGTGTGTGTGTGTGTGTTGTCGGTGTGTGTGTGTGTGTTGTCGGTGTGTGTGTGTTGTCGGTGTGTGTGTGTGTGTGTGTTGTCGGTGTGTGTGTGTGTGTGTGTGTGGTGTGTGTGTGTGTGTGGTGTGTGTGTTGTCGTGTGTGTGTGTGTGTGTGTGTTGTCGGTGTGTGTGTGTGTGTGTTGTCGGTGTGTGTGTGTGTGTGTTGTCGGTGTGTGTGTGTGTGTTGTTGTGGTGTGTGTGTGTGTGTGTTGTCGGTGTGTGTGTGTGTGTCGGTGTGTGTGTGTGTGTGTGTTGTCGATGTGTGTGTGTGTGTTGTCGGTGTGTGTGTGTGTGTTGTCGGTGTGTGTGTGTGTTTTGTTGTGTGTGTGTGTGTTGTCGGTGTGTGTGTGTGTTGTTGTTGTGTTTGTGTGTGTGTGTGTGTGTTGTCGGTGTGTGTGTGTTATCGGTGTGTGTGTGTGTGTTGTCGGTGTGTGTGTGTGTGTGTGTGTGTGTGTTGTCGGTGTGTGTGTGTGTTGTCGGTGTGTGTGTGTGTGTTGTCGGTGTGTGTGTGTTGTCGGTGTGTGTGTGTGTGTGTTGTCGGTGTGTGTGTGTGTGTTGTGTGTGTGTGTGTGTTGTCGGTGTGTGTGTGTGTGTTGTCGGTGTGTGTGTGTGTGTTGTCGGTGTGTGTGTGTGTGTTGTCGGTGTGTGTGTGTTGTCGGTGTGTGTGTTTGTGTGTGTTGTTGGTGTGTGTGTGTGTGTGTGTGTGTTGTCAGTGTTTGTGTGTGTGTTGTCGGTGTGTGTGTGTGTGTTGTCGGTGTGTGTGTGTGTGTTGTGTGTGTGTTGTCGGTGTGTGTGTGTGTGTGTTGTCGGTGTGTGTGTGTGTGTGTTGTCGGTGTGTGTGTGTGTTGTTGTTGTGTTTGTGTGTGTGTGTGTGTGTTGTCGGTGTGTGTGTGTTATCGGTGTGTGTGTGTGTGTGTGTTGTCGGTGTGTGTGTGTGTGTGTGTGTGTGTGTTGTCGGTGTGTGTGTGTGTTGTCGGTGTGTGTGTGTGTGTTGTCGGTGTGTGTGTGTTGTCGGTGTGTGTGTGTGTGTGTTGTCGGTGTGTGTGTGTGTGTTGTGTGTGTGTGTGTGTGTTGTCGGTGTGTGTGTGTGTGTTGTCGGTGTGTGTGTGTGTGTTGTCGGTGTGTGTGTGTGTGTTGTCGGTGTGTGTGTGTTGTCGGTGTGTGTGTTTGTGTGTGTTGTTGGTGTGTGTGTGTGTGTGTGTGTGTGTTGTCAGTGTTTGTGTGTGTGTTGTCGGTGTGTGTGTGTGTGTTGTCGGTGTGTGTGTGTGTGTTGTGTGTGTGTTGTCGGTGTGTGTGTGTGTGTGTTGTCGGTGTGTGTGTGTGTGTGTTGTCGTTATGTGTGTGTGTGTGTTGTGTGTGTGTGTGTTGTCGGTGTGTGTGTGTGTGTGTTGTCGGTGTGTGTGTGTGTGTGTTGTCAGTGTGTGTGTGTGTGTGTGTGTGTGTTGTCGGTGTGTGTGTGTGTGTGTGTGTGTTGTCGGTGTCTGTGTGTGTGTGTGTTGCCGGTGTGTGTGTGTGTGTTGTGGGTGTATGTGTGTGTTGTCGGTGTGTGTGTGTTGTGTGTGTGTGTTGTCGGTGTGTGTGTGTGTTTTGTTGTGTGTGTGTGTGTTGTCGGTGTGTGTGTGTGTGTTGTCGGTGTCTGTGTGTGTGTGTGTTGTCGGTGAGTGTGTGTGTTGTTGTTGTGTTTGTGTGTGTGTGTGTGTGTTGTCGGTGTGTGTGTGTTATCGGTGTGTGTGTGTGTGTGTTGTCGGTGTGTGTGTGTGTGTGTGTGTGTGTGTGTGTGTGTGTGTTGTCGGTGTGTGTGTGTGTTGTCGGTGTGTGTGTGTGTGTGTTGTCGGTGTGTGTGTGTTGTCGGTGTGTGTGTGTGTGTGTTGTCGGTGTGTGTGTGTGTGTTGTGTGTGTGTGTGTGTTGTCGGTGTGTGTGTGTGTTGTCGGTGTGTGTGTGTGTGTGTTGTCGGTGTGTGTGTGTGTGTTGTCGGTGTGTGTGTGTTGTCGGTGTGTGTGTGTGTGTGTGTTGTTGGTGTGTGTGTGTGTGTGTGTGTTGTCAGTGTTTGTGTGTGTGTTGTCGGTGTGTGTGTGTGTGTGTTGTCGGTGTGTGTGTGTGTGTGTTGTGTGTGTGTTGTCGGTGTGTTTGTGTGTGTGTTGTCGGTGTGTGTGTGTGTGTGTGTGTGTGTGTGTGTTGTCGGTGTGTTTGTGTGTGTGTGTGTTTTTGGTGTGTGTGTGTGAGTGTTGTCGGTGTGTGTGTGTGTGTTGTGTGTGTGTGTGTTGTCGGTGTGTGTGTGTGTGTTGTCGGTGTGTGTGTGTGTGTTGTCGGTGTGTGTGTGTGTGTGTGTGTGTGTGTTGTCGGTGTGTGTGTGTGTGTTGTCAGTGTGTGTGTGTGTGTGTTGTCAGTGTGTGTGTGTGTGTGTGTGTGTGTGTGTTGTCGGTGTGTGTGTGTGTGTGTGTGTTGTCGGTGTCTGTGTGTGTGTGTGTTGCCGGTGTGTGTGTGTGTGTTGTGGGTGTATGTGTGTGTTGTCGGTGTGTGTGTGTTGTGTGTGTGTGTGTGTTGTCGGTGTGTGTGTGTGTTGTCGGTGTGTGTGTGTGTGTGTGTTGTCGGTGTGTGTGTGTTGTCGGTGTGTGTGTGTGTGTTGTCGGTGAGTGTGTGTGTGTGTTGTCGGTGTGTGTGTGTGTGTTGTCGGTGTGTGTGTGTGTGTGTGTGTTGTCGGTGTGTGTGTGTGTGTTGCTGGTGTTTGTGTGTGTGTGTGTTGTCGGTGTGTGTGTGTGTGTTGTGTGTGTGTGTGTGTGTGTGTGTGTTGTCGGTGTGTGTGTGTGTGTTGTCGGTGTGTGTGTGTGTGTTGTGTGTGTTGTCGTTGTGTGTGTGTGTGTTGTGTGTGTGTGTGTTGTCGGTGTGTGTGTGTTGTCGGTGTGTGTGTGTGTGTGTTGTCGGTGTGTGTGTGTGTGTGTGTTGTCGGTGTGTGTGTGTGTTGTCGGTGTTTGTGTGTGTGTGTTGTCGGTGTGTGTGTGTGTAGTCGGTGTGTGTGTGTGTGTGTGTGTGTGTTGTCGGTGTGTGTGTGTGTGTTGTGTGTGTGTGTGTTGTCGGTGTGTGTGTGTGTGTGTTGTCGGTGTGTGTGTGTGTGTGTTGTCGGTGTGTGTGTGTGTGTTGTGTGTGTGTGTGTTGTTGGTGTGTGTGTGTGTGTGTTGTCGGTGTGTGTGTGTGTGTGTGTTGTCGGTGTGTGTGTGTGTGTTGTCGGTGTGTGTGTGTGTGTTGTGTGTGTGTGTGTTGTCGGTGTGTGTGTGTGTGTGTTGCTGGTGTGTGTGTGTTGTCGGTGTGTGTGTGTGTGTGTTGTCGGTGTGTGTGTGTGTGTGTTGTCGGTGTGTGTGTGTGTGTTGTCGGTGTGTGTGTGTGTGTTGTCGGTGTGTGTGTGTGTGTGTTGTCGGTGTGTGTGTGTAGTCGGTGTGTGTGTGTGTGTGTGTGTGTTGTCGGTGTGTGTGTGTGTGTGTGTTGTCGGTGTGTGTGTGTGTGTTGTCGGTGTGTGTGTTGTGTGTGTGTGTGTTGTCGGTGTGTGTGTGTGTGTTGTGTGTGTGTGTGTGTTGTCGGTGTGTGTGTGTGTGTGTTGTCGGTGTGTGTGTGTGTGTGTTGTCGGTGTGTGTGTGTGTTGTGTGTGTGTGTGTTGTTGGTGTGTGTGTGTGTGTGTTGTCGGTGTGTGTGTGTGTGTGTGTGTTGTCGGTGTGTGTGTGTGTGTTGTCGGTGTGTGTGTGTGTGTTGTGTGTGTGTGTGTTGTCGGTGTGTGTATGTGTGTGTTGCCGGTGTGTGTGTGTTGTCGGTGTGTGTGTGTGTGTGTTGTCGGTGTGTGTGTGTGTGTGTTGTCGGTGTGTGTGTGTGTGTTGTCGGTGTGTGTGTGTGTGTTGTCGGTGTGTGTGTGTGTGTGTTGTCGGTGTGTGTGTGTAGTCGGTGTGTGTGTGTGTGTGTGTGTGTTGTCGGTGTGTGTGTGTGTGTGTGTTGTCGGTGTGTGTGTGTGTTGTCGGTGTGTGTGTTGTGTGTGTGTGTGTTGTCGGTGTGTGTGTGTGTTGTCGGTGTGTGTGTGTGTGTGTGTTGTCGGTGTGTTTGTGTTGTCGGTGTGTGTGTGTGTGTTGTCAGTGTGTGTGTGTGTGTTGTCGGTGTGTGTGTGTGTGTGTGTGTGTGTGTGTGTTGTCAGTGTGTGTGTGTGTGTGTGTGAGTTGTCGGTGTGTGTGTGTGTGTTGTCGGTGTGTGTGTGTGTGTGTTGTCGGTGTGTGTGTGTGTGTGTTGTCGGTGTGTGTGTGTGTTGTCGGTGTGTGTGTGTGTGTTGTCGGTGTGTGTGTGTGTGTTGTCGGTGTGTGTGTGTGTGTTGTCGGTGTGTGTGTGTGTTTTGTTGTGTGTGTGTGTGTTGTCGGTGTGTGTGTGTGTGTGTGTTGTCGGTGTGTGTGTGTGTGTTGTCGGTGTGTGTGTGTTGTCGGTGTGTGTGTGTGTGTGTGTTGTCGGTGTGTGTGTGTGTGTGTGTGTTGTCAGTGTGTGTGTGTGTGTTGTCGGTGTGTGTGTGTGTGTGTTGTCGGTGTGTGTGTGTGTGTGTTGTGTGTGTGTGTGTTGTCGGTGTGTTTGTGTGTGTGTTGTCGGTGTGTGTGTGTGTGTGTGTGTGTGTGTGTGTGTGTTGTCGGTGTGTGTTTGTGTGTGTGTTGTCGGTGTGTGTGTGTGTGTGTGTGTGTGTGTGTGTTGTCGGTGTGTGTGTGTGTGTGTGTTGTCGGTGTGTGTGTGTGTGTTGTCGGTGTGTGTGTGTGTGTTGTCGGAGTGTTTGTGTGTGTGTGTTGTCGGTGTGTGTGTGTGTTGTCGGTGTGTGTGTGTGTGTTGTGTGTGTGTGTGTTGTCGGTGTGTGTGTGTGTGTTGTCGGTGTGTGTGTGTATGTGTGTGTTGTCGGTGTGTGTGTGTGTGTGTGTTGTTGGTGTGTGTGTGTGTGTGTTGTGTGTGTGTGTGTTGTCGGTGTGTGTGTGTGTGTTGTCGGTGTGTGTGTGTGTGTGTTGTCGGTGTGTGTGTGTAGTCGGTGTGTGTGTGTGTGTGTGTGTGTTGTCGGTGTGTGTGTGTGTGTGTGTTGTCGGTGTGTGTGTGTGTTGTCGGTGTGTGTGTTGTGTGTGTGTGTGTTGTCGGTGTGTGTGTGTGTGTTGTGTGTGTGTGTGTGTTGTCGGTGTGTGTGTGTGTGTGTTGTCGGTGTGTGTGTGTGTGTGTTGTCGGTGTGTGTGTGTGTTGTGTGTGTGTGTGTTGTTGGTGTGTGTGTGTGTGTGTTGTCGGTGTGTGTGTGTGTGTGTGTGTTGTCGGTGTGTGTGTGTGTGTTGTCGGTGTGTGTGTGTGTGTTGTGTGTGTGTGTGTTGTCGGTGTGTGTATGTGTGTGTTGCCGGTGTGTGTGTGTTGTCGGTGTGTGTGTGTGTGTGTTGTCGGTGTGTGTGTGTGTGTGTTGTCGGTGTGTGTGTGTGTGTTGTCGGTGTGTGTGTGTGTGTTGTCGGTGTGTGTGTGTGTGTGTTGTCGGTGTGTGTGTGTAGTCGGTGTGTGTGTGTGTGTGTGTGTGTTGTCGGTGTGTGTGTGTGTGTGTGTTGTCGGTGTGTGTGTGTGTTGTCGGTGTGTGTGTTGTGTGTGTGTGTGTTGTCGGTGTGTGTGTGTGTTGTCGGTGTGTGTGTGTGTGTGTGTTGTCGGTGTGTTTGTGTTGTCGGTGTGTGTGTGTGTGTTGTCAGTGTGTGTGTGTGTGTTGTCGGTGTGTGTGTGTGTGTGTGTGTGTGTGTTGTCAGTGTGTGTGTGTGTGTGTGTGAGTTGTCGGTGTGTGTGTGTGTGTTGTCGGTGTGTGTGTGTGTGTGTTGTCGGTGTGTGTGTGTGTGTGTTGTCGGTGTGTGTGTGTGTTGTCGGTGTGTGTGTGTGTGTTGTCGGTGTGTGTGTGTGTGTTGTCGGTGTGTGTGTGTGTGTTGTCGGTGTGTGTGTGTGTTTTGTTGTGTGTGTGTGTGTTGTCGGTGTGTGTGTGTGTGTGTGTTGTCGGTGTGTGTGTGTGTGTTGTCGGTGTGTGTGTGTTGTCGGTGTGTGTGTGTGTGTGTGTTGTCGGTGTGTGTGTGTGTGTGTGTGTTGTCAGTGTGTGTGTGTGTGTTGTCGGTGTGTGTGTGTGTGTGTTGTCGGTGTGTGTGTGTGTGTGTTGTGTGTGTGTGTGTTGTCGGTGTGTTTGTGTGTGTGTTGTCGGTGTGTGTGTGTGTGTGTGTGTGTGTGTGTGTGTGTTGTCGGTGTGTGTTTGTGTGTGTGTTGTCGGTGTGTGTGTGTGTGTGTGTGTGTGTGTGTGTTGTCGGTGTGTGTGTGTGTGTGTGTTGTCGGTGTGTGTGTGTGTGTTGTCGGTGTGTGTGTGTGTGTTGTCGGAGTGTTTGTGTGTGTGTGTTGTCGGTGTGTGTGTGTGTTGTCGGTGTGTGTGTGTGTGTTGTGTGTGTGTGTGTTGTCGGTGTGTGTGTGTGTGTGTTGTCGGTGTGTGTGTGTATGTGTGTGTTGTCGGTGTGTGTGTGTGTGTGTGTTGTTGGTGTGTGTGTGTGTGTGTTGTGTGTGTGTGTGTTGTCGGTGTGTCTGTGTGTGTGTTGCCGGTGTGTGTGTGTGTGTTGTCAGTGTGTGTGTGTGTGTGTTGTCGGTGTGTGTGTGTGTGTTGTCGGTGTGTGTGTGTGTGTGTGTTGTCGGTGTGTGTGTGTGTGTTGTCGGTGTGTGTGTGTGTGTGTTGTCGGTGTGTGTGTGTGTAGTCGGTGTGTGTGTGTGTGTGTGTGTGTGTTGTCGGTGTGTGTGTGTTGTCGGTGTGTGTGTGTGTGTTGTCGGTGTTTGTGTGTGTTGTCGGTGTGTGTGTTGTGTGTGTGTGTTGTCGGTGTGTGTGTGTTGTCGGTGTGTGTGTGTGTGTTGTCGGTGTGTGTGTGTGTGTGTGTGTTGTCGGTGTGTGTGTGTGTGTTGCTGGTGTTTGTGTGTGTGTGTGTTGTCGGTGTGTGTGTGTGTGTTGTGTGTGTGTGTGTGTGTGTGTGTGTTGTCGGTGTGTTTGTGTGTGTGTGTTGTCGGTGTGTGTGTGTGTGTTGTGTGTGTGTGTTGTCGATGTGTGTGTGTGTGTGTTGTCGGTGTGTGTGTGTGTGTTGTGTGTGTGTGTGTTGTCGGTGTGTGTGTGTGTTGTCGGTGTGTGTGTGTGTGTGTTGTCGGTGTGTGTGTGTGTGTGTGTTGTCGGTGTGTGTGTGTGTTGTCGGTGTTTGTGTGTGTGTGTTGTCGGTGTGTGTGTGTGTAGTCGGTGTGTGTGTGTGTGTGTGTGTGTGTTGTCGGTGTGTGTGTGTGTGTTGTGTGTGTGTGTGTTGTCGGTGTGTGTGTGTGTGTGTTGTCGGTGTGTGTGTGTGTGTGTTGTCGGTGTGTGTGTGTGTGTTGTGTGTGTGTGTGTTGTTGGTGTGTGTGTGTGTGTGTTGTCGGTGTGTGTGTGTGTGTGTGTGTTGTCGGTGTGTGTGTGTGTGTTGTGTGTGTGTGTGTTGTCGGTGTGTGTGTGTGTGTGTTGCCGGTGTGTGTGTGTTGTCGGTGTGTGTGTGTGTGTGTGTTGTCGGTGTGTGTGTGTGTTGTCGGTGTGTGTGTGTGTGTTGTCGGTGTGTGTGTGTGTGTTGTCGGTATGTGTGTGTGTGTGTTGTCGGTGTGTGTGTGTAGTCGGTGTGTGTGTGTGTGTGTGTGTTGTCGGTGTGTGTGTGTGTGTGTGTTGTCGGTGTGTGTGTTGTCGGTGTGTGTGTTGTGTGTGTGTGTGTTGTCGGTGTGTGTGTGTGTGTTGTGTGTGTGTGTGTTGTCGGTGTGTGTGTGTGTGTGTTGTCGGTGTGTGTGTGTGTGTGTTGTCGGTGTGTGTGTGTGTGTTGTGTGTGTGTGTGTTGTTGGTGTGTGTGTGTGTGTTGTCGGTGTGTGTGTGTGTGTGTGTGTTGTCGGTGTGTGTGTGTGTGTTGTCGGTGTGTGTGTGTGTGTTGTGTGTGTGTGTGTTGTCGGTGTGTGTGTGTGTGTGTTGCCGGTGTGTGTGTGTTGTCGGTGTGTGTGTGTGTGTGTTGTCGGTGTGTGTGTGTGTGTGTTGTCGGTGTGTGTGTGTGTGTTGTCGGTGTGTGTGTGTGTGTTGTCGGTGTGTGTGTGTGTGTGTTGTCGGTGTGTGTGTGTAGTCGGTGTGTGTGTGTGTGTGTGTGTGTTGTCGGTGTGTGTGTGTGTGTGTGTTGTCGGTGTGTGTGTGTGTTGTCGGTGTGTGTGTTGTGTGTGTGTGTGTTGTCGTGTGTGTGTGTGTTGTCGGTGTGTGTGTGTGTGTGTGTTGTCGGTGTGTTTGTGTTGTCGGTGTGTGTGTGTGTGTTGTCAGTGTGTGTGTGTGTGTTGTCGGTGTGTGTGTGTTGTCGGTGTGTGTGTGTTGTCGGTGTGTGTGAGTGTGTGTTGTCGGTGTGTGTGTGTGTGTTGTGTGTGTGTGTGTGTTGTCGGTGTGTGTGTGTGTGTTGTCGGTGTGTGTGTGTGTGTTGTCGGTGTGTGTGTGTGTGTTGTCGGTGTGTGTGTGTTGTCGGTGTGTGTGTGTGTGTGTGTTGTAAGTGTGTGTGTGTGTGTGTGTGTGTGTTGTCGGTGTGTGTGTGTGTGTGTGTTGTCGGTGTGTGTGTGTGTTGTCGGTGTGTGTGTGTGTGTGTTGTCGGTGTGTGTGTGTGTGTGTTGTCGGTGTGTGTGTGTGTGTGTTGTCGATGTGTGTGTGTGTGTTGTCGGTGTGTGTGTGTGTGTTGTCGGTGTGTGTGTGTGTTTTGTTGTGTGTGTGTGTGTTGTCGGTGTGTGTGTGTGTGTTGTCGGTGTGTGTGTGTGTGTTGTCAGTGTGTGTGTGTGTGTGTGTGTGTGTTGTCGGTGTGTGTGTGTGTGTGTTGTCGGTGTGTGTGTGTGTGTGTTGTCGGTGTGTGTGTGTGTGTGTTGTCGGTGTGTGTGTGTGTTGTCGGTGTGTGTGTGTGTGTGTGTGTTGTCGGTGTGTGTGTGTGTGTTGTCGGTGTGTGTGTGTGTGTTGTCGGTGTGTGTGTGTGTTTTGTTGTGTGTGTGTGTTGTCGGTGTGTGTGTGTGTGTTGTCGGTGTCTGTGTGTGTGTGTGTTGTCGGTGTGTGTGTGTGTTGTTGTTGTGTTTGTGTGTGTGTGTGTGTGTTGTCGGTGTGTGTGTGTTATCGGTGTGTGTGTGTGTGTGTGTTGTCGGTGTGTGTGTGTGTGTGTGTGTGTGTGTTGTCGGTGTGTGTGTGTGTTGTCGGTGTGTGTGTGTGTGTTGTCGGTGTGTGTGTGTTGTCGGTGTGTGTGTGTGTGTGTTGTCGGTGTGTGTGTGTGTGTTGTGTGTGTGTGTGTGTTGTCGGTGTGTGTGTGTGTGTTGTCGGTGTGTGTGTGTGTGTTGTCGGTGTGTGTGTGTGTGTTGTCGGTGTGTGTGTGTTGTCGGTGTGTGTGTGTGTGTGTGTTGTCAGTGTGTGTGTGTGTGTGTGTGTGTGTTGTCGGTGTGTGTGTGTGTGTGTGTTGTCGGTGTGTGTGTGTGTGTGTGTTGTCGGTGTGTGTGTGTGTGTGTTGTCAGTGTGTGTGTGTGTGTGTTGTCGGTGTGTGTGTGTGTGTTGTCGGTGTGTGTGTGTGTTGTCGGTGTGTGTGTGTGTTTTGTTGTGTGTGTGTGTGTTGTCGGTGTGTGTGTGTGTGTTGTCGGTGTCTGTGTGTGTGTGTTGTCGGTGTGTGTGTGTGTTGTTGTTGTGTTTGTCTGTGTGTGTGTGTGTTGTCGGTGTGTGTGTGTTATCGGTGTGTGTGTGTGTGTGTGTTGTCGGTGTGTGTGTGTGTGTGTGTGTGTGTGTTGTCGGTGTGTGTGTGTGTTGTCGGTGTGTGTGTGTTGTCGGTGTGTGTGTGTTGTCGGTGTGTGTGAGTGTGTGTTGTCGGTGTGTGTGTGTGTGTTGTGTGTGTGTGTGTGTTGTCGGTGTGTGTGTGTGTGTGTGTTGTCAGTGTGTGTGTGTGTGTGTGTGTGTGTTGTCGGTGTGTGTGTGTGTGTGTTGTCGGTGTGTGTGTGTGTGTGTGTGTTGTCGGTGTGTGTGTGTGTGTGTTGTCGGTGTGTGTGTGTGTGTGTTGTCGGTGTGTGTGTGTGTGTGTGTTGTCGGTGTGTGTGTGTGTGTTGTCGGTGTGTGTGTGTGTGTTGTCGGTGTGTGTGTGTGTTTTGTTGTGTGTGTGTGTGTTGTCGGTGTGTGTGTGTGTGTTGTCGGTGTCTGTGTGTGTGTGTGTTGTCGGTGTGTGTGTGTGTTGTTGTTGTGTTTGTGTGTGTGTGTGTGTGTTGTCGGTGTGTGTGTGTTATCGGTGTGTGTGTGTGTGTGTGTTGTCGGTGTGTGTGTGTGTTGTCGGTGTGTGTGTGTGTGTTGTCGGTGTGTGTGTGTTGTCGGTCCGTGTGTGTGTGTGTTGTCGGTGTGTGTGTGTGTGTTGTGTGTGTGTGTGTGTTGTCGGTGTGTGTGTGTGTGTTGTCGGTGTGTGTGTGTGTGTTGTCGGTGTGTGTGTGTGTGTTGTCGGTGTGTGTGTGTTGTCGGTGTGTGTGTGTGTGTGTGTTGTCAGTGTGTGTGTGTGTGTGTGTGTGTGTTGTCGGTGTGTGTGTGTGTGTGTGTTGTCGGTGTGTGTGTGTGTGTGTGTTGTCGGTGTGTGTGTGTGTGTGTTGTCGGTGTGTGTGTGTGTGTGTTGTCGGTGTGTGTGTGTGTGTGTGTTGTCGATGTGTGTGTGTGTGTTGTCGGTGTGTGTGTGTGTGTTGTCGGTGTGTGTGTGTGTTTTGTTGTGTGTGTGTGTGTTGTCGGTGTGTGTGTGTGTGTTGTCGGTGTCTGTGTGTGTGTGTGTTGTCGGTGTGTGTGTGTGTTGTTGTTGTGTTTGTGTGTGTGTGTGTGTGTTGTCGGTGTGTGTGTGTTATCGGTGTGTGTGTGTGTGTGTTGTCGGTGTGTGTGTGTGTGTGTGTGTGTGTGTTGTCGGTGTGTGTGTGTGTTGTCGGTGTGTGTGTGTGTGTTGTCGGTGTGTGTGTGTTGTCGGTGTGTGTGTGTGTGTGTTGTCGGTGTGTGTGT
Source organism: Salmo salar (assembly GCF_965601325.2). Taxonomy (NCBI): domain Eukaryota; kingdom Metazoa; phylum Chordata; class Actinopteri; order Salmoniformes; family Salmonidae; genus Salmo; species Salmo salar. Next base: position 90,017 of record NW_027675537.1, on the reverse strand, counting down.
GTGTGTTGTGTGTGTGT
>NW_027675537.1:75000-82500 GCF_965601325.2 Salmo salar | reverse complement strand
GTGTGTTGTCGGTGTGTGTGTGTGTGTGTTGTCGGTGTGTGTGTGTGTGTGTTGTCGGTGTGTGTGTGTGTGTTGATGGTGTGTGTGTATGTGTGTTGTCGGTGTGTGTGTGTGTGTGTGTTGTCGGTGTGTGTGTGGTGTCGGTGTGTTGTCGGTGTGTTGTCGGTGTGTTGTCGGTGTGTGTGTGTGTGTGTTGTCGGTGTGTGTGTGTTGTCGGTGTGTGTGTGTGTGTTGTTGGTGTGTGTGTGTGTGTGTTGTCGGTGTGTGTGTGTTGTCGGTGTGTGTGTGTGTGTTGTTGGTGTGTGTGTGTGTGTGTTGTCGGTGTGTGTGTGTGTGTTGTCAGTGTGTGTGTGTGTGTGTGTTGTCGGTGTGTGTGTGTGTGTGTGTGTGTGTGTGTGTTGTCGGTGTGTGTGTGTGTGTTGTCGGTGTGTGTGTGTTGTCGGTGTGTGTGTGTGTGTGTTGTCGGTGTGTGTGTGTGTGTGTTGTCGGTGTCTGTGTGTGTGTGTGTTGTCGGTGTGTGTGTGTGTGTTGTCGGTGTGTGTGTGTTGTCGGTGTGTGTGTGTGTGTTTTGTTGTGTGTTTGTGTGTTGTCGGTGTGTGTGTGTGTGTGTTGTCGGTGTGTGTGTGTGTGTTGTCGGTGTGTGTGTGTGTTGTTGGTGTGTGTGTGTGTGTGTGTGTGTGTTGTCGGTGTGTGTGTGTTATCGGTGTGTGTGTGTGTGTTGTCGGTGTGTGTGTGTGTGTGTGTGTGTGTTGTCGGTGTGTGTGTGTGTTGTCGGTGTGTGTGTGTGTGTTGTCGGTGTGTGTGTGTGTGTGTTGTCGGTGTGTGTGTGTGTTGTGTGTGTGTGTGTTGTCGGTGTGTGTGTGTGTGTTGTCGGTGTGTGTGTGTGTGTTGTCGGTGTGTGTGTGTGTGTGTTGTCGGTGTGTGTGTGTGTGTGTTGTGTGTGTGTGTGTTGTCGGTGTGTGTGTGTGTGTGTTGTCGGTGTGTGTGTTGTCCGAGTGTGTGTGTGTGTGTGTGTGTGTGTGTTGTCGGTGTGTGTGTGTTGTCGGTGTGTGTGTGTGTGTGTGTGTTGTCGGTGTGTGTGTGTGTGTGTGTGTGTGTGTGTGTTGTCGGTGTGTGTGTGTGTGTTGTCGGTGTGTGTGTGTGTGTGTGTGTTGTCGGTGTGTGTGTGTGTGTGTGTTGTCGGTGTGTGTGTGTGTGTGTTGTGTGTGTGTGTGTTGTCGGTGTGTGTGTGTGTGTGTTGTCGGTGTGTGTGTTGTCCGAGTGTGTGTGTGTGTGTGTGTGTGTGTGTTGTCGGTGTGTGTGTGTTGTCGGTGTGTGTGTGTGTGGTGTGTGTTGTCGGTGTGTGTGTGTGTGTGTGTGTGTGTGTGTTGTCGGTGTGTGTGTGTTGTCGGTGTGTGTGTGTGTGTTGTCAGTGTGTGTGTGTGTGTGTGTGTTGTCGGTGTGTGTGTGTGTGTGTTGTCGGTGTGTGTGTTATCGGTGTGTGTGCGTGTGTGTTGTCGGTGTGTGTGTGTGTGTGTGTGTGTTGTCGGTGTGTGTGTGTGTTGTCGGTGTGTGTGTGTTGTCGGTGTGTGTGTGTGTGTTGTCGGTGTGTGTGTGTGTGTGTTGTCGGTGTGTGTGTGTGTGTTGTCAGTGTGTGTGTGTGTGTTGTCGGTGTATGTGTGTGTGTGTGTGTTGTGTGTGTGTGTTGTCGCTGTGTTTGTGTGTGTGTTGTCGGTGTGTGTGTGTGTGTGTGTTGTCGGTGTGTGTGTGTTGTCGGTGTGTGTGTGTGTGTTGTCGGTGTGTGTGTGTGTGTGTGTTGTCGGTGTGTGTGTGTGTGTTGTCAGTGTGTGTGTGTGTGTTGTCGGTGTATGTGTGTGTGTGTGTGTTGTGTGTGTGTGTGTTGTCGCTGTGTTTGTGTGTGTGTTGTCGGTGTGTGTGTGTGTGTGTGTGTTGTCGGTGTGTGTGTGTGTTGTCGGTGTGTGTGTGTGTGTGTGTTGTCGGTGTGTGTGTGTGTTGTCGGTGTGTGTGTTGTCGGTGTGTGCGTGTGTGTGTTGTCGGTGTGTTGTCGGTGTGTGTGTGTGTGTGTTGTCGGTGTGTGTGTGTGTGTGTTGTCGGTGTGTGTGTGTGTGTGTTGTCGGTGTGTGTGTGTGTGTTGATGGTGTGTGTGTATGTGTGTTGTCGGTGTGTGTGTGTGTGTGTGTTGTCGGTGTGTGTGTGGTGTCGGTGTGTTGTCGGTGTGTGTGTCGGTGTGTTGTCAGTGTGTGTGTGTGTGTGTTGTCGGTGTGTGTGTGTTGTCGGTGTGTGTGTGTGTGTTGTTGGTGTGTGTGTGTGTGTGTTGTCGGTGTGTGTGTGTTGTCGGTGTGTGTGTGTGTGTTGTTGGTGTGTGTGTGTGTGTGTTGTCGGTGTGTGTGTGTGTGTTGTCAGTGTGTGTGTGTGTGTGTGTTGTCGGTGTGTGTGTGTGTGTGTGTGTGGTGTGTGTGTGTGTGTGTGTGTGTGTTGTCGGTGTGTGTGTGTGTGTTGTCGGTGTGTGTGTGTTGTCGGTGTGTGTGTGTGTGTGTTGTCGGTGTGTGTGTGTGTGTGTGTTGTCGGTGTCTGTGTGTGTGTGTGTTGTCGGTGTGTGTGTGTGTGTTGTCGGTGTGTGTGTGTTGTCGGTGTGTGTGTGTGTGTTTTGTTGTGTGTTTGTGTGTTGTCGGTGTGTGTGTGTGTGTGTTGTCGGTGTGTGTGTGTGTGTTGTCGGTGTGTGTGTGTGTTGTTGGTGTGTGTGTGTGTGTGTGTGTGTTGTCGGTGTGTGTGTGTTATCGGTGTGTGTGTGTGTGTTGTCGGTGTGTGTGTGTGTTGTCGGTGTGTGTGTGTGTGTTGTCGGTGTGTGTGTGTGTGTGTTGTCGGTGTGTGTGTGTGTTGTGTGTGTGTGTGTTGTCGGTGTGTGTGTGTGTGTTGTCGGTGTGTGTGTGTGTGTGTGTGTTGTCGGTGTGTGTGTGTGTGTTGTCGGTGTGTGTGTGTGTGTGTTGTGTGTGTGTGTGTTGTCGGTGTGTGTGTGTGTGTGTTGTCGGTGTGTGTGTTGTCGAGTGTGTGTGTGTGTGTGTGTGTGTGTGTGTTGTCGGTGTGTGTGTGTTGTTGGTGTGTGTGTGTGTGTGTGTGTGTGTTGTCGGTGTGTGTGTGTGTGTGTGTGTGTGTGTGTTGTCGGTGTGTGTGTGTGTGTTGTCGGTGTGTGTGTGTGTGTGTGTGTTGTCGGTGTGTGTGTGTGTGTGTTGTCGGTGTGTGTGTGTGTGTGTTGTGTGTGTGTGTGTTGTCGGTGTGTGTGTGTGTGTGTTGTCGGTGTGTGTGTTGTCCGAGTGTGTGTGTGTGTGTGTGTGTGTGTGTTGTCGGTGTGTGTGTGTTGTCGGTGTGTGTGTGTGTGTGTGTGTGTGTTGTCGGTGTGTGTGTGTGTGTGTGGTGTGTGTGTGTGTTGTCGGTGTGTGTGTGTTGTCGGTGTGTGTGTGTGTGTTGTCAGTGTGTGTGTGTGTGTGTGTGTTGTCGGTGTGTGTGTGTGTGTGTTGTCGGTGTGTGTGTTATCGGTGTGTGTGCGTGTGTGTTGTCGGTGTGTGTGTGTGTGTGTGTGTGTGTTGTCGGTGTGTGTGTGTGTTGTTGGTGTGTGTGTGTGTGTGTGTGTGTTGTCGGTGTGTGTGTGTTTATGTGTGTGTGTTGTCGGTGTGTGTGTGTGTGTGTTGTCGGTGTGTGTGTGTGTGTGTGTGTTGTCGGTGTGTGTGTGTGTGTGTTGTCGGTGTGTGTGTGTGTGTTGTGTGTGGGTGTGTTGTCGGTGTGTGTGTGTGTGTTGTCGGTGTGTGTGTGTGTTGTCGGTGTGTGTGTGTGTGTGTTGTCGATGTGTGTGTGTGTGTTGTCGGTGTGTGTGTGTGTGTGTGTTGTCGGTGTGTGTGTGTGTGTGTTGTGTGTGTGTTTGTTGTCGGTGTGTGTGTGTGTGTGTGTTGTCGGTGTGTGTGTGTGTGTTGTCGGTGTGTGTGTGTGTGTGTTGTCGGTGTGTGTATGTGTGTGTGTGTTGTCGGTGTGTGTGTGTGTGTGTTGTCGGTGTGTGTGTTATCGGTGTGTGTGCGTGTGTGTTGTCGGTGTGTGTGTGTGTGTGTGTGTGTGTTGTCGGTGTGTGTGTGTGTTGTTGGTGTGTGTGTGTGTGTGTGTGTTGTCGGTGTGTGTGTGTTGTCGGTGTGTGTGTGTTTATGTGTTGTCGGTGTGTGTGTGTTTGTGTTGTCGGTGTGTGTGTGTGTGTTGTTGGTGTGTGTGTGTGTGTTGTCGGTGTGTGTGTGTGTTGTGTGTGTTTGTGTTGTCGATGTGTGTGTGTGTGTTGTCGATGTGTGTGTGTGTGTTGTCGGTGTGTGTGTGTGTGTGTTGTCGGTGTGTGTGTGTGTCTGTGTGTGTGTGTGTGTTGTCGGTGTGTGTGTGTGTGTTGTCGGTGTGTGTGTGTGTGTTGTCGGTGTGTGTGTTGTTGGTGTGTGTGTGTTGTCGGTGTGTGTGTGTGTGTTGTCGGTGTGGGTGTGTTGTCGGTGTGTTTGTGTGTGTGTGTTGTCGGTGTGTGTGAGTGTGTGTTGTCGGTGTGTGTGTGTGTGTGTTGTCGATGTGTGTGTGTGTGTTGTCGGTGTGTGTGTGTGTGTGTGTGTGTTGTCGGTGTGTGTGTGTGTGTTTGTTGTTTGTGTGTGTGTTGTCAGTGTGTGTGTGTGTGTGTGTGTTGTCGGTGTGTGTGTGTGTGTGTTGTCGGTGTGTGTGTGTGTGTGTGTGTGTTGTCGGTGTGTGTATGTGTGTGTGTGTTGTCGGTGTGTGTGTGTGTTGTCGGTGTGTGTGTTATCGGTGTGTGTGCGTGTGTGTTGTCGGTGTGTGTGTGTGTGTGTGTGTTGTCGGTGTGTGTGTGTGTTGTTGGTGTGTGTGTGTGTGTGTGTGTTGTCGGTGTGTGTGTGTTTATGTGTTGTCGGTGTGTGTGTGTGTGTGTTGTCGGTGTGTGTGTGTGTGTTGTCGGTGTGTGTGTGTGTGTTGTCGGTGTGTGTGTGTGTTGTCGGTGTGTGTGTGTGTGTGTGTTGTCGGTGTGTGTGTGTGTTGTCGGTGTGTGTGTGTGTTGTCGGTGTGTGTGTGTGTGTGTGTTGTCGGTGTGTGTGTTATCGGTGTGTGTGCGTGTGTGTTGTCGGTGTGTGTGTGTGTGTGTGTGTGTGTTGTCGGTGTGTGTGTGTGTTGTTGGTGTGTGTGTGTGTGTGTGTGTGTTGTCGGTGTGTGTGTGTTTATGTGTTGTCGGTGTGTGTGTGTGTGTGTTGTCGGTGTGTGTGTGTTGTCGGTGTGTGTGTGTGTGTTGTCGGTGTGTGTGTGTGTTGTCGGTGTGTGTGTGTGTGTGTGTGTTGTCGGTGTGTGTGTGTGTTGTCGGTGTGTGTGTGTGTTGTCGGTGTGTGTGTGTGTGTGTGTTGTCAGTGTGTGTGTGTGTGTGTTGTCGGTGTGTGTGTGTGTTGTCGGTGTGTGTGTGTGTGTGTGTGTGTTGTCGGTGTGTGTGTGTGTTGTCGGTGTGTGTGTGTGTTGTCGGTGTGTGTGTGTGTGTTGTCGGTGTGTGTATGTGTGTGTTGTCGGTGTGTGTGTGTGTGTTGTCGGTGTGTGTGTGTGTGTGTGTGTGTGTGTTGTCGGTGTGTGTATGTGTGTGTGTGTTGTCGGTGTGTGTGTGTGTGTGTTGTCGGTGTGTGTGTTATCGGTGTGTGTGCGTGTGTGTTGTCGGTGTGTGTGTGTGTGTGTGTGTGTGTTGTCGGTGTGTGTGTGTGTTGTTGGTGTGTGTGTGTGTGTGTGTGTTGTCGGTGTGTGTGTGTTGTCGGTGTGTGTGTGTTTATGTGTTGTCGGTGTGTGTGTGTTTGTGTTGTCGGTGTGTGTGTGTGTGTTGTTGGTGTGTGTGTGTGTGTTGTCGGTGTGTGTGTGTGTTGTGTGTGTGTGTGTTGTCGGTGTGTGTGTGTGTGTTGTGTGTGTGTGTGTGTGTTGTTGGTGTGTGTGTGTGTGTGTTGTCGGTGTGTGTGTGTGTGTTGTGTGTGTGTGTGTCGTCGGTGTGTGTGTGTGTGTGTGTTGTCGGTGTGTGTGTGTGTGTTGTCGGTGTGTGTGTGTGTGTGTTGTCGGTGTGTGTGTTTGTGTGTGTTGTCGGTGTGTGTGTGTGTGTGTGTTGTCGGTGTGTGTGTGTGTTGTGTGTGTGTGTGTTGTCGGTGTGTGTGTGTGTTGTCAGTGTGTGTGTGTGTGTGTGTGTTGTCGGTGTGTGTGTGTTGTCGGTGTGTGTGTGTGTGTTGTCGGTGTGTGTGTGTGTTGTCGGTTTGTGTGTGTGTGTGTGTTGTCAGTGTGTGTGTGTGTGTGTGTGTGTGTTGTCGGTGTGTGTGTGTGTGTGTGTTGTTGGTGTGTGTGTGTGTGTTGTCGGTGTGTGTGTGTGTGTGTGTTGTCGGTGTGTGTGTGTGTGTGTTGTCGGTGTGTGTGTGTGTGTGTGTGTTGTCGGTGTGTGTGTGTGTGTGTTGTCGGTGTGTGTGTGTGTGTTGTGTGTGGGTGTGTTGTCGGTGTGTGTGTGTGTGTTGTCGGTGTGTGTGTGTGTTGTCGGTGTGTGTGTGTGTGTGTTGTCGATGTGTGTGTGTGTGTTGTCGGTGTGTGTGTGTGTGTGTGTGTTGTCGGTGTGTGTGTGTGTGTGTTGTGTGTGTGTTTGTTGTCGGTGTGTGTGTGTGTGTGTGTTGTCGGTGTGTGTGTGTGTGTTGTCGGTGTGTGTGTGTGTGTGTTGTCGGTGTGTGTATGTGTGTGTGTGTTGTCGGTGTGTGTGTGTGTGTGTTGTCGGTGTGTGTGTTATCGGTGTGTGTGCGTGTGTGTTGTCGGTGTGTGTGTGTGTGTGTGTGTGTGTTGTCGGTGTGTGTGTGTGTTGTTGGTGTGTGTGTGTGTGTGTGTGTTGTCGGTGTGTGTGTGTTGTCGGTGTGTGTGTGTTTATGTGTTGTCGGTGTGTGTGTGTTTGTGTTGTCGGTGTGTGTGTGTGTGTTGTTGGTGTGTGTGTGTGTGTTGTCGGTGTGTGTGTGTGTTGTGTGTGTTTGTGTTGTCGATGTGTGTGTGTGTGTTGTCGATGTGTGTGTGTGTGTTGTCGGTGTGTGTGTGTGTGTGTTGTCGGTGTGTGTGTGTGTCTGTGTGTGTGTGTGTGTTGTCGGTGTGTGTGTGTGTGTTGTCGGTTTGTGTGTGTGTGTTGTCGGTGTGTGTGTGTGTGTGTGTTGTCGGTGTGTGTGTGTGTGTTGTCGGTGTGTGTGTTGTTGGTGTGTGTGTGTTGTCGGTGTGTGTGTGTGTGTTGTCGGTGTGGATGTGTTGTCGGTGTGTTTGTGTGTGTGTGTTGTCGGTGTGTGTGAGTGTGTGTTGTCGGTGTGTGTGTGTGTGTGTTGTCGATGTGTGTGTGTGTGTTGTCGGTGTGTGTGTGTGTGTGTGTGTGTTGTCGGTGTGTGTGTGTGTGTTTGGTGTGTGTGTGTGTGTTGTCAGTGTGTGTGTGTGTGTGTGTGTTGTCGGTGTGTG
>NW_027675537.1:65000-67500 GCF_965601325.2 Salmo salar | reverse complement strand
TCGGTGTGTGTGTGTGTGTCGGTGTGTGTGTGTGTGTGTTGTCGTGTGTGTGTGTGTTGTCGGTGTGTGTGTGTGTGTTGTCGGTGTGTGTGTGTGTGTTGTCGGTGTGTGTGTGTGTGTGTTGTCGGTGTGTGTGTGTGTGTGTGTTGTCGGTGTGTGTGTGTGTGTGTTGTCGGTGTGTGTGTGTGTGTGTGTTGTCGGGTGTGTGTGTGTGTGTTGTCGGTGTGTGTGTGTGTGTTGTCGGTGTGTGTGTGTGTGTGTTGTCGGTGTGTGTGTGTGTGTGTTGTCGGTGTGTGTGTGTGTGTTGTCGTGTGTGTTGTGTGTGTGTGTGTGTGTGTTGTCGGTGTGTGTGTGTGTGTGGTGTGTGTGTGTGTGTGTGTTGTCGGTGTGTGTGTGTGTGTGTTGTCGGTGTGTGTGTGTGTGTTGTCGGTGTGTGTGTGTGTGTGTTGTCGGTGTGTGTGTGTGTTGTCGGTGTGTGTGTGTGTGTGTTGTCGGTGTGTGTGTGTGTGTGTTGTCGGTGTGTGTGTGTGTGTTGTCGTGTGTGTGTGTGTGTGTGTGTGTGTTGTCGGTGTGTGTGTGTGTGTGTTGTCGGTGTGTGTGTGTGTGTTGTCGGTGTTGTGTGTGTGTTGTCGGTGTGTGTGTGTGTGTTGTCTGTGGTGTGTGTGTGTGTGTGTGTTGTCGGTGTGTGTGTGTGTGTGTGTTGTCGGTGTGTGTGGTGTGTGTGTTGTCGGTGTGTGTGTGTGTGTGTTGTCGGTGTGTGTGTGTGTGTTGTCGGTGTGTGTGTGTGTGTGTGTGTGTGTGTGTGTGTGTGTCGTGTGTGTGTGTGTGTGTGTGTTGTCGGTGTGTGTGTGTGTGTGTGTTGTCGGTGTGTGTGTGTGTTGTCGGTGTGTGTGTGTGTGTGTTGTCGGTGTGTGTGTGTGTGTTGTCGGTGTGTGTGTGTGTGTTGTCGGTGTGTGTGTGTGTGTTGTCGGTGTGTGTGTGTGTGTGTTGTCGTGTGTGTGTGTGTGTTGTCGGTGTGTGTGTGTGTGTGTGTGTGTGTGTCGGTGTGTGTGTGTGTGTGTTGTCGGTGTGTGTGTGTGTGTGTTTGTCGGTGTGTGTGTGTGTGTGTTGTCGTGTGTGTGTGTGTGTGTTGTCGGTGTGTGTGTGTGTGTGTTGTCGGTGTGTGTGTGTGTGTCGGTGTGTGTGTGTGTGTGTGTCGGTGTGTGTGTGTGTGTGTGTTGTCGGTGTGTGTGTGTGTGTTGTCGGTGTGTGTGTGTGTGTTGTCGGTGTGTGTGTGTGTTGTCGGTGTGTGTGTGTGTGTGTTGTCGGTGTGTGTGTGTGTGTGTGTGTGTGTGTGTGTGTGTTGTCGGGTGTGTGTGTGTGTGTTGTCGGTGTGTGTGTGTGTGTGTTGTCGGTGTGTGTGTGTGTGTTGTCGGTGTGTGTGTGTGTGTGTTGTCGGTGTGTGTGTGTGTGTGTGTGTGTGTGTTGTCGGTGTGTGTGTGTGTGTGTTGTCGTGTGTGTGTGTGTGTGTGTTGTCGGTGTGTGTGTGTGTGTGGTGTCGGTGTGTGTGTGTGTGTCGGTGTGTGTGTGTGTGTGTGTTGTCGTGTGTGTGTGTGTGTTGTCGGTGTGTGTGTGTGTGTGTGTCGGTGTGTGTGTGTGTGTGTGTGTGTGTGTGTGTGTGTGTGTGTGTTGTCGGTGTGTGTGTGTTGTCGGTGTGTGTGTGTGTGTGTTGTCGGTGTGTGTGTGTGTGTGTGTGTGTGTGTGTGTGTGTGTGTGTGTGTTGTCGGTGTGTGTGTGTGTGTTGTCGGTGTGTGTGTGTGTGTGTTGTCGGTGTGTGTGTGTGTGTTGTCGGTGTGTGTGTGTGTGTGTGTGTGTCGTGTGTGTGTGTGTGTTGTCGGTGTGTGTGTGTGTGTGTTGTCGGTGTGTGTGTGTGTGTGTGTCGTGTGTGTGTGTGTGTTGTCGGTGTGTGTGTGTGTGTGTTGTCGTGTGTGTGTGTGTTGTCGGTGTGTGTGTGTGTGTGTTGTCGGTGTGTGTGTGTGTGTTGTCGGTGTGTGTGTGTGTGTGTGTGTGTGTGTGTGTGTGTGTGTGTGTGTTGTCGGTGTGTGTGTGTGTGTTGTCGGTGTGTGTGTGTGTGTGTGTGTGTGTGTGTGTGTGTGTTGTCGTGTGTGTGTGTGTGTGTTGTCGGTGTGTGTGTGTGTGTGTTGTCGGTGTGTGTGTGTGTGTTGTCGGTGTGTGTGTGTGTGTGTGTTGTCGGTGTGTGTGTGTGTGTTGTCGGTGTGTGTGTGTGTGTTGTCGGTGTGTGTGTGTGTGTTGTCGGTGTGTGTGTGTGTGTTGTCGGTGTGTGTGTGTGTGTGTGTGTGTGTGTGTGTGTGTGTGTGTCGTGTGTGTGTGTGTGTTGTCGGTGTGTGTGTGTGTGTGTGTTGTCGGTGTGTGTGTGTGTGTGTCGGTGTGTGTGTGTGTGTGTGTGTGTGTGTGTGTGTGTGTGTGTGTGTGTGTGTGTGTGTGTGTTGTCGGTGTGTGT
>NW_027675537.1:35000-60000 GCF_965601325.2 Salmo salar | reverse complement strand
TGTGTGTGTTGTCGGTGTGTGTGTGTGTGTGTGTGTGTGTGTGTGTGTGTGTGTGTGTTGTCGGTGTGTGTGTGTGTGTGTGTTGTCGGTGTGTGTGTGTGTGTGTTGTCGTGTGTGTGTGTGTTGTCGGTGTGTGTGTGTGTGTTGTCGTGTGTGTGTGTGTGTGTTGTCGGTGTGTGTGTGTGTGTTGTCGTGTGTGTGTGTGTGTGTCGTGTGTGTGTGTGTGTGTGTTGTCGGTGTGTGTGTGTGTGTGTGTCGGTGTGTGTGTGTGTGTGTTGTCGGTGTGTGTGTGTGTGTGTTGTCGGTGTGTGTGTGTGTGTGTGTGTCGGTGTGGTGTGTGTGTGTTGTCGGTGTGTGTGTGTGTGTGTTGTCGGTGTGTGTGTGTGTGTGTTGTCGGTGTGTGTGTGTGTGTGTGTCGGTGTGTGTGTGTGTGTTGTCGGTGTGTGTGTGTGTGTTGTCGGTGTGTGTGTGTGTGTGTTGTCGGTGTGTGTGTGTGTGTGTGTGTGTGTGTGTGTTGTCGGTGTGTGTGTGTGTGTGTTGTCGTGTGTGTGTGTGTGTGTTGTCGGTGTGTGTGTGTGTGTGTGTGTCGTGTGTGTGTGTGTGTGTGTGTGTGTGTTGTCGGTGTGTGTGTGTGTGTGTTGTCGGTGTGTGTGTGTGTGTTGTCGGTGTGTGTGTGTGTGTTGTCGGTGTGTGTGTGTGTGTGGTGTCGGTGTGTGTGTGTGTGTTGTCGTGTGTGTGTGTGTGTTGTCGGTGTGTGTGTGTGTGTTGTCGGTGTGTGTGTGTGTGTGTGTGTGTGTGTGTGTGTGTTGTCGGTGTGTGTGTGTGTGTGTTGTCGGTGTGTGTGTGTGTGTGTGTGGTGTGTGTGTGTGTGTCGGTGTGTGTGTGTGTGTTGTCGGTGTGTGTGTGTTGTCGTGTGTGTGTGTGTTGTCGGTGTGTGTGTGTGTGTGTGTCGGTGTGTGTGTGTGTGTCGTGTGTGTGTGTGTGTGTGTTGTCGGTGTGTGTGTGTGTGTGTTGTCGGTGTGTGTGTGTGTGTTGTGTGTGTCGGTGTGTGTGTGTGTGTGTTGTCGGTGTGTGTGTGTGTGTGTTGTCGGTGTGTGTGTGTGTGTGTTGTCGGTGTGTGTGTGTGTGTTGTCGTGTGTGTGTGTGTGTGTGTTGTCGGTGTGTGTGTGTGTGTTGTCGGTGTGTGTGTGTGTGTTGTCGGTGTGTGTGTGTGTTGTCGGTGTGTGTGTGTGTGTGTGTTGTCGGTGTGTGTGTGTGTGTGTTGTCGGTGTGTGTGTGTGTGTGTTGTCGGTGTGTGTGTGTGTGTGTTGTCGGTGTGTGTGTGTGTGTGTGTGTGGTGTGTGTGTGTGTGTGTTGTCGGTGTGTGTGTGTGTGTGTTGTCGGTGTGTGTGTGTGTGTGTTGTCGGTGTGTGTGTGTGTTGTCGGTGTGTGTGTGTGTGTTGTCGGTGTGTGTGTGTGTGTGTTGTCGGTGTGTGTGTGTGTGTGTTGTCGGTGTGTGTGTGTGTGTGTTGTCGTGTGTGTGTGTTGTCGGTGTGTGTGTGTGTGTGTTGTGTGTGTGTGTGTGTGTGTTGTCGGTGTGTGTGTGTGTGTGTCGGTGTGTGTGTGTGTGTGTGTGTGTGTGTGTGTGTGTTGTCGGTGTGTGTGTGTGTGTTGTCGGTGTGTGTGTGTGTGTGTGTCGTGTGTGTGTGTGTGTGTTGTCGGTGTGTGTGTGTTGTCGGTGTGTGTGTGTGTGTGTGTGTGTTGTCGGTGTGTGTGTGTGTGTGTGGTGTGTGTGTGTTGTCGGTGTGTGTGTGTTGTCGTGTGTGTGTGTGTGTGTTGTCGGTGTGTGTGTGTGTGTGTTGTCGTGTGTGTGTGTGTGTGTGTGTGTGTGTTGTCGGTGTGTGTGTGTGTGTTGTCGGTGTGTGTGTGTTGTGGTGTGTGTGTGTTGTCGGTGTGTGTGTGTGTGTGTTGTCGGTGTGTGTGTGTGTGTTGTCGGTGTGTGTGTGTGTGTGTTGTCGGTGTGTGTGTGTGTGTTGTCGTGTGTGTGTGTGTGTTGTCGGTGTGTGTGTGTGTGGTGTGTCGGTGTGTGTGTGTGTTGTCGGTGTGTGTGTGTGTGTTGTCGGTGTGTGTGTGTGTGTGTGTGTGTGTGTGTGTTGTCGGTGTGTGTGTGTGTGTGTGTGTGTGTGTGTGTGTGTGTGTGTGTGTCGTGTGTGTGTGTGTGTGTTGTCGGTGTGTGTGTGTGTGTGTTGTCGGTGTGTGTGTGTGTGTGTGTGTGTGTGTGTGTGTGTGTGTGTGTGTGTGTGTGTGTGTGTGTGTTGTCGGTGTGTGTGTGTGTGTGTCGGTGTGTGTGTGTGTGTCGTGTGTGTGTGTTGTCGTGTGTGTGTGTGTGTGTGTGGTGTGTGTGTGTGTGTTGTCGGTGTGTGTGTGTGTGTTGTCGGTGTGTGTGTGTGTGTTGTCGGTGTGTGTGTGTGTGTGTGTGTGGTGTGTGTGTGTGTGTTGTCGGTGTGTGTGTGTGTGTTGTCGGTGTGTGTGTGTGTGTGTTGTCGGTGTGTGTGTGTGTGTGTTGTCGGTGTGTGTGTGTGTGTGTTGTCGGTGTGTGTGTGTGTGTGTGTTGTCGGTGTGTGTGTGTGTGTCGTGTGTGTGTGTGTGTGTGTTGTCGGTGTGTGTGTGTGTGTGTTGTCGGTGTGTGTGTGTGTGTGTTGTCGGTGTGTGTGTGTGTGTGTGTGGTGTGTGTGTGTGTTGTCGGTGTGTGTGTGTGTGTGTTGTCGGTGTGTGTGTGTGTGTGTTGTCGGTGTTGTGTGTGTGTTGTCGTGTGTGTGTGTGTGTTGTCGGTGTGTGTGTGTGTGTGTTGTCGGTGTGTGTGTGTGTGTTGTCGGTGTGTGTGTGTGTGTGTGTGTCGGTGTGTGTGTGTGTGTGTGTGTGTGTGTGTCGGTGTGTGTGTGTGTGTGTGTGTCGGTGTGTGTGTGTGTGTGTGTTGTCGGTGTGTGTGTGTGTGTGTTGTCGGTGTGTGTGTGTGTGTGTGTGTGTGTGTGTGTGTGTGTTGTCGGTGTGTGTGTGTTGTCGGTGTGTGTGTGTGTGTGTCGGTGTGTGTGTTGTTGTCGGTGTGTGTGTGTGTGTGTTGTCGGTGTGTGTGTGTGTGTGTGTTGTCGGTGTGTGTGTGTGTGTGTGTGTGTGCGTGTTGTCGGTGTGTGTGTGTGTGTTGTCGGTGTGTGTGTGTTGTCGGTGTGTGTGTGTTGTGGTGTGTGTGTGTGTGTGTGTGTGTGTGTGTGTTGTCGGTGTGTGTGTGTGTGTGTTGTCGGTGTGTGTGTGTGTGTTGTCGGTGTGTGTGTGTGTGTGTGGTTGTCGGTGTGTGTGTGTGTGTGTCGTGTGTGTGTGTGTGTGTTGTCGGTGTGTGTGTGTGTGTTGTCGGTGTGTGTGTGTGTGTGTTGTCGGTGTGTGTGTGTGTGTTGTCGGTGTGTGTGTGTGTGTTGTCGGTGTGTGTGTGTGTTGTCGGTGTGTGTGTGTGTGTTGTCGGTGTGTGTGTGTGTGTTGTCGTGTGTGTGTGTGTGTGTGTTGTCGGTGTGTGTGTGTGTGTGTTGTCGGTGTGTGTGTGTGTGTGTTGTCGTGTGTGTGTGTGTTGTGTGTGTGTGTGTGTGTTGTCGGTGTGTGTGTGTGTTGTCGGTGTGTGTGTGTGTGTGTTGTCGGTGTGTGTGTGTGTGTGTCGTGTGTGTGTGTGTGTTGTCGGTGTGTGTGTGTGTGTGTTGTCGGTGTGTGTGTGTGTGTTGTCGGTGTGTGTGTGTGTGTTGTCGGTGTGTGTGTGTGTGTGTGTGTGTGTGTGGTGTGTGTGGTGTGTGTGTGTGTGTGTTGTCGGTGTGTGTGTGTGTGTGTTGTCGGTGTGTGTGTGTGTGTGTGTGTGTCGTGTGTGTGTGTGTGTGTGTTGTCGGTGTGTGTGTGTTGTCGGTGTGTGTGTGTGTGTGTGTTGTCGGTGTGTGTGTGTGTGTGTGTCGGTGTGTGTGTGTGTGTGTGTGTGTGTGTGTTGTCGGGTGTGTGTGTGTTGTCGGTGTGTGTGTGTGTTGTGTGTGTGTGTGTGTGTGTTGTCGGTGTGTGTGTGTGTTGTCGGTGTGTGTGTGTGTGTTGTCGGTGTGTGTGTGTGTGTTGTCGGTGTGTGTGTGTGTGTTGTTGTCGGTGTGTGTGTGTTGTCGGTGTGTGTGTGTGTGTGTGTTGTCGTGTGTGTGTGTGTGTGGTGTGTGTGTGTGTGTGTGTGTGTGTGTGTGTGTGTTGTCGGTGTGTGTGTGTGTGTTGTCGTGTGTGTGTGTGTGTGTTGTCGGTGTGTGTGTGTGTGGTGGTGTGTTTGTGTGTGTGTGTGTGTGTTGTCGGTGTGTGTGTGTGTGTGTTGTCGGTGTGTGTGTGTGTGTGTGTGTGTTGTCGGTGTGTGTGTGTGTGTGTGTTGTCGGTGTGTGTGTGTGTGTGTGTTGTCGGTGTGTGAGTGTTTATGTGTTGTCGGTGTGTGTGTGTGTTGTCGGTGTGTGTGTGTGTGTTGTCGGTGTGTGTGTGTGTGTCGTGTTGTCGGTGTGTGTGTGTGTGCGTGTGTGTGTGTGTGTTGTCGGTGTGTGTGTGTGTTGTCGGTGTGTGTGTGTGTGTTGTCGTGTGTGTGTGTGTGTGTTGTCGGTGTGTGTGTGTGTGTGTTGTCGGTGTGTGTGTGTGTGTGTGTTGTCGGTGGTGTGTGTGTGTGTGTGTGTTGTCGGTGTGTGTGTGTGTGTGTTGTCGGTGTGTGTGTGTGTGTGTGTTGTCAGTGTGTGTGTGTGTGTGTTGTCGGTGTGTGTGTGTGTGTGTTGTCGGGGTGTGTGTGTGTGTTGTGTGTGTCGGTGTGTTGTCGGTGTGTGTGTTGTCGGTGTGTGTGTGTGTGTGTTGTCGGTGTGTGTGTCGTGTGTGTTGCTCGGTGTGTGTGTGTGTGTGTGCTGTGTCGATGTGTGTGTGTGTGTTGTCGGTGTGTGTGTGTGTGTTGTCGGTGTGTGTGTGTTGTCGGTGTGTGTGTGTGTGTGTGTTGTCGGTGTGTGTGTGTGTGTGTGTGTTGTCGGTGTGTGTGTGTGTGTGTTGTCGGTGTGTGTGTGTGTGTGTGTGTTGTCGGTGTGTGTGTGTTGTCGGTGTGTGTGTGTGTGTGTTGTCGGTGTGTGTGTGTGTGTAGTGTGTCGTGTGTGTCGTGTGTGTTGTCGGTGTGTGTGTGTGTGTTGTCGGTGTGTGTGTGTGTTGTCGGTGTGTGTGTGTGTGTGTTGTCGGTGTGTGCGTGTGTTGTGTGTGTGTGCGTTGTCGGTGTGTGTGTGTGTGTGTTGTCGGTGTGTGTGTGTTGTGTGTTGTCGGTGTGTGTGTGTGTGTTGTCGGTGTCGTGTGTGTGTGTGTGTTGTCGGTGTGTGTGTGTGTGTTGTCGGTGTCGTGTGTTGTGTGTGTGTGTGTTGTCGGTGTGTGTGTGTGTGTTGTCGGTGTGTGTGTGTGTGTGTGTGTTGTCGTGTGTGTGTGTGTTGTGTGCGTGTGTTGTCGGTGTGTGTGTGTGTTGTCGTGTGTGTGTGTGTGTGTCGTGTCGTGTGTGTTGTCGGTGTGTGTCGTGTGTGTGTGTGTTGTCGATGTGTGTGTGTGTGTGTGTGATCGGTGTGTCGTGTGTGTGTTGTCGGTGTGTGTGTGTCGTGTGTGTGTGTGTGTGTTGTCGGGGTGTGTGTGTGTGTGTTGCTCGTAGTTTTTGTGTGTGTGTGTTGTCGATGTGTGTGTGTGTGTGTTGTCGGTGTGTGTGTGTGTGTGTGTGTGTGTTGTCGGTGTGTTGTCGATGTGTGTGTGTGTGTGTCGGTGTCGGTGTGTGTGTGTGTGTGTTGTCGGTGTGTGTGTGTGTGTGTGTGTGTCGGTCGGTGTGTGTGTGTGTGTTGTCGGTGTGTGTGTGTGTGTGTTGTCGTGTGTGTGTGAATGTGTGTTGTCGGTGTGTGTGTGTGTGTGTGTGTTGTCGGTGTGTGTGTGTGTGTGTGTTGTCGTGTGTGTGTGTGTGTGTGTTGTCGGTGTGTGTGTGTGTGTGTTGTCGGTGTGTGTGTGTGTGTTGTCGGTGTGTGTGTGTGTGTGTGTGTTGTCGGTGTGTGTGTGTGTGTGTTGTCGGTGTGTGTGTGTGTGTGTTGTCGGTGTGTGTGTGTGTGTTGTGTGTGTGTGTGTTGTCGGTGTGTGTGTGTGTTGTCGGTGTGTGTGTGTGTGTGTGTGCGTGTGTTGTCGGTGTGTGTGTGTGTGTTGTCGGTGTGTGTGTGTGTGTGTGTGTCGGTGTGTGTGTGTGTGTGTGTTGTCGGTGTGTGTGTGTGTGTTGTCGGTGTGTGTGTGTGTGTGTCGGTGTGTGCGTGTGTGTGTTGTCGGTGTGTGTGTGTCGTGTTGTCGGTGTGTGTGTGTTGTCGGTGTGTGTGTGTGTGTGTGTCGGTCGGTGTGTGTGTGTGTGTGTTGTCGGTGTGTGTGTGTGTGTTGTTGTCGGTGTGTGTGTGTGTGTTGTCGGTGTGTGTTGTGTGTGTGTGTGTTGTCGTGTGTGTGTGTGTGTTGTCGGTGTGTGTGTGTGTGTGTGTTGTCGGTGTGTGTGTGTGTGTGTTGTCGGTGTGTGTGTGTGTGTGTGTGTTGTCGGTGTGTGTGTGTGTGTGTTGTCGGTGTGTGTGTGTGTGTGTGTTGTCGGTGTGTGTGTGTGTGTGTGTGATCGGTGTGTGTGTGTGTGTGTTGTCGGTGTGTGTGTGTGTGTGTTGTCGGTGTGTGTGTGTGTGTTGTCGGTGTGTGTGTGTGTGTCGGTGTCGGTGTGTGTGTGTGTGTGTTGTCGGTGTGTGTGTGTGTGGTCGGTGTCGGTGTGTGTGTGTCGTGTTGTGTGTGTGTGTGTTGTCGGTGTGTGTGTGTGTGTGTTGTCGGTGTGTGTGTGTCTGTGTTGTCAGTGTGTGTGTGTGTGTTTGTTGTCGGTGTGTGTGTGTGTGTGTGTGCGTGTGTGTGTGTGTGTGTGTGTGTGCGTGTGTGTGTGTGTTGTCGGTGTGTGTGTGTGTGTGTGTGTCGGTGTGTGTCGTGTGTGTTGCCGGTGTGTGTGTCGTGTGTTGTCGGGTGTGTGTGGTTGTCGGTGTGTGTGTGTGTGTTGTCGGTGTGTGTGTGTGTGTCGGTGTGTGTGCGTGTGTGTTGTGGTGTGTGTTGTCGGTGTGTGTGTGTGTGTGTTGTCGGTGTGTGTGTGTGTTGTCGGTGTGTGTGTGTGTTGTCAGTGTGTGTGTGCGTGTTGTGTGTGTGTGTGTTGTCGGTGTGTGTGTGTGTTGTCGGTGTGTGTGTGTGTGTGTTGTCAGTGTCGTGTGTGTGTGTGTGTGTTGTCAGTGTGTGTGTGTGTGTGTGTTGTCGGTGTGTGTGTGTGTGTGTGTTGTCGGTGTGTGTGTGTGTGTTGTCGGTGTGTGTGTGTGTGTCGTTGTCGAGTGTGTGTGTGTGTGTGTGTGTTGTTGGTCGTGTGTGTGTGTGTGTGTTGTCGGTGTGTGTGTGTGTGTGTGTTGTCGGTGTGTGTGTGTGTGTGTGTGCGTTGTCGGTGTGTGTGTGTTGTCGGTGTGTGTGTGTGTGTGTGTGTTGTCGGTGTGTGTGTGTGTGGTCGTGTGTCGTGTGTGTGTTTGTCGGTGTGTGTCGTGTGTGTTGTCGGTGTGTGTCGTGTGTGTGTTGTCGGTGTGTGTGTGGCTGTGTTGTCAGTGTGTGTGTGTGTGTGTTTGTTGTCGGTGTGTGTGTGTGTGTGTCGGTGTGTGTGTGTGTGTGTGTGTGTGTGTGTGTCGTGTGTGTGTGTGTGTTGTCGGTGTGTGTGTGTGTGTGTGTTGTCGGTGTGTGTGTGTGTGTGTGCCGTGTGTGTCGTGTGTGTGTCGGTGTGTGTGTGTGTGTTGCCGGTGTGTGTGTGTGTGTTGTCGGTGTGTGTGTGTGTTGTCGGTGTGTGTGTGTGTGTGTTGTCGGTGTGTGTGTGTGTGTGTTGTCGGTGTGTGTGTGTGTGTTGTCGGTGTGTGTGTGTGTTGTCGGTGTGCGTGTGTGTTGTCGGTGTGTGTGTGTGTCGTGTGTGTGTGTTGTCGGTGTGTGTCGTGTGTGTGTGTGTGTTGTCGGTGTGTGTGTGTGTGTTGTCGGTGTGTGTGTGTATGTGTGTTGTCGGTGTGTGTGTGTGTGTGTTGTCGGTGTGTGTGTGTGTGTGTGTTGTCGGTGTGTGTGTGTGTATGTGTTGTCGGTGTGTGTGTGTGTGTGTGTTGTCGATGTGTGTGTGTGTGTTGTCGGTGTGTGTGTGTGTTGTCGGTGTGTGTGTGTGTGTGTGTGTGTTGTCGGTGTGTGTGTGTGTGTGTGTTGTCGGTGTGTTTGTGTGTGTGTGTTGTCGGTGTGTGTGTGTGTGTGTTGTCGGTGTGTGTGTGTGTGTCGGTGTGTTGTCGGTGTGTGTGTGTGTGTGTGTGTTGTCGGTGTGTGTGTGTGTGTTGTCGGTGTGTGTGTGTGTGTGTTGTCAGTGTGTGTGTGTGTGTTGTGTGTGTGTGTGTGTGTTGTCGGTGTGTGTGTGTGTGTTGTCGGTGTGTGTGTGTGTGTGTGTCAGTGTTGTCGGTGTGTGTGTGTGTGTTGTCGGTGTGTGTGTGTGTGTGTCGGTGTGTGTGTGTGTTGTCGGTGTGTGTGTGTGTTGTCGGTGTGTGTGTGTGTGTTGTCGGTGTGTGTGTGTGTGTTGTCGGTGTGTGTGTGTGTGTGTGTGTCGGTGTGTGTGTCGGTGTGTGTTGTCGGTGTGTGTGTTGTCGGTGTGTGCGTGTTGTCGGTGTGTGTGTGTCGTGTGTTGTCGGTGTGTGTGTGTGTGTGTTGTCGGTGTGTGTGTGTGTGTCTGTCGTCGTGTGTGTGTGTGTGTTGTCGGTGTGTGTGTGTGTGTGTGTGTTGTCGGTGTGTGTGTGTGTTGTCGTTGTGCGTGTGTTGTCGGTGTGTGTGTGTTGTCGTGTGTGTGTGTGTGTGTGTGTGTTGTCGGTGTGTGTGTGTGTGGTCGGTGTGTGTGTGTGTGTTGTCGGTGTGTGTGTGTGTGTTGTCGGTGTGTGTGTGTGTGTGTTGTCGGTGTGTGTGTGTCTGTGTTGTCAGTGTGTGTGTGTGTGTTTGTTGTCGGTGTGTGTGTGTGTGTGTCGTGTGTGTGTGTGTGTGTGTGTCGTGTGTGTGTGTGTGTGTGTGTCGGTGTGTGTGTGTGTGTGTTGTCGGTGTGTGTGTGTGTGTGTGTGCGGTCGGTGTGTGTGTGTGTGTTGCCGGTGTGTGTGTGTGTGTGTTGTCGGTGTGTGTGTGTGTGTTGTCGGTGTGTGTGTGTGTGTGTGTGTTGTCGGTGTGTGTGTGTGTGTGTTGTCGGTGTGTGTGTGTGTGTTGTCGTGTCGTGTGTGTGTGTGTTGTCGGTGTGTGTGTGTGTTGTCGGTGTGTGTGTCGGTGTGTGTGTGTTGTCGGTGTGTCGTGTGTGTGTGTGTGTGTTGTCGGTGTGTGTGTGTGTGTGTTGTCGGTGTGTGTGTGTGTTGTGTGTGTGTGTGTTGTCGGTGTGTGTGTGTGTTGTCGGTGTGTGTGTGTGTGCTGTCGGTGTGTGTGTGTGTGTTGTCGGTGTGTGTGTGTGTATGTGTTGTCGGTGTGTGTGTGTGTGTGTGTTGTCGGTGTGTGTGTGTGTGTTGTCGGTGTGTGTGTGTGTGTGTTGTCGGTGTGTGTGTGTGTGTTGGTGTGTGTGTGTTGTCGTGTGTGTGTGTGTGTGTTGTCGTGTGTGTGTGTGTGTTGTCGGTGTGTGTGTGTTGTCGGTGTGTGTGTGTGTGTGTGTTGTCGTGTGTGTGTGTGTGTGTTGTCGGTGTGTGTGTGTGTGTTGTCGGTGTGTGTGTGTGTGTTGTCGGTGTTGTGTGTGTGTGTGTTGTCGGTGTGTGTGTGTGTGTGTTGTCGGTGTGTGTGTGTGTGTCTGTTGTCGGTGTGTGTGTGTGTGTTGTCGGTGTGTGTGTGTGTGTGTTGTCGGTGTGTGTGTGTGTGTGTTGTCGGTGTGTGTGTGTGTTGTTGTCGGTGTGTGTGTGTGTGTGTTGTCGGTGTGTGTGTGTTGTCGGTGTCGTGTGTGTGTGTGTGTGTGTTGTCGGTGTGTTTGTGTGTCGTGTTGTCGGTGTGTGTGTGTGTCGGTGTGTTGTCGGTGTGTGTGTGTGTGTTGTCGGTGTGTGTGTGTGTGTGTTGTCGGTGTGTGTGTGTGTGTGTGTGTCGGTGTCGTGTGTGTGTGTGTGTGTCGGTGTGTGTGTGTGTGTGTGTGTGTTGTCGGTGTGTGTGTGTGTGTGTGTTGTCGGTGTGTGTGTGTGTGTGTTGTCGGTGTGTGTGTGTGTGTGGTCGGTGTGTGTGTGTGTGTGTTGTCGGTGTGTGTGTGTCTGTGTTGTCAGTGTGTGTGTGTGTGTTTGTTGTCGGTGTGTGTGTGTGTGTTGTCGGTGTGTGTGTGTGTGTTGTCGGTGTGTGTGTGTGTGTTGTCGGTGTGTGTGTGTGTGTGTTGTCGGTGTGTGTGTGTTGTGTGTGTGTGTCGTTGTCGGTGTGTGTGTGTGTTGCCGGTGTGTGTGTGTGTGTTGTCGGTGTGTGTGTGTGTTGTCGGTGTGTGTGTGTGTGTGTTGTCGGTGTGTGTGTGTGTGTGTTGTCGGTGTGTGTCGGTGTGTGTGTGTCGGTGTCGTGTGTGTGTGTGTGTGTGTTGTCGGTGTGTGTGTGTGTTGTCGGTGTCGTGTGTGTGTGTGTGTGTTGTCGGTGTGTGTGTGTGTGTGTGTGTCGGTGTCGGTGTGTGTGTGTGTGTTGTCGGTGTGTGTGTGTGTGTGTGTTGTCGGTGTGTGTGTGTGTGTTGTCGGTGTGTGTGTGTGTGTGTGTGTTGTCGGTGTGTGTGTGTGTGTGTGTTGTCGGTGTGTGTGTGTGTGTGTGTGTTGTCGATGTGTGTTTGTGTGTTGTCGGTGTGTGTGAATGTGTGTGTGTGTGTGTGTGTGTGTGTGTTGTCGGTGTGTGTGTGTGTGTGTTGTCGGTGTTGTTTGTGTGTGTGTGTTGTCGGTGTGTGTGTGTGTGTGTTGTCGGTGTGTGTGTGTGTGTTGTGTGTGTGTGTGTGTGTTGTCGGTGTGTGTGTGTGTGTTGTCGGTGTGTGTGTGTGTGTTGTCGGTGTGTGTGTGTGTTGTCGGTGTGTGTGTGTGTTGTCAGTGTGTGTGTGTGTGTGTGTTGTCGGTGTGTGTGTGTGTGTGTGTGTTGTCGGTGTGTGTGTGTGTGTGTTGTCGGTGTGTGTGTGTGTGTGTGTTTTCGGTGTGTGTGTGTGTGTGTTGTCGGTGTGTGTGTGTGTGTTGTCGGTGTGTGTGTGTGTGTGTGTTGTCGGTGTGTGTGTGTGTGTGTTGTCGGTGTGTGTGTGTGTGTGTTGTCGGTGTGTGTGTGTGTGTCTGTTGTCGGTGTGTGTGTGTGTGTTGTCGGTGTGTGTGTGTGTGTGTGTGTGTGTGTTGTCGGTGTGTGTGTGTGTTGTCGTTGTGCGTGTGTTGTCGGTGTGTGTGTGTTGTCGGTGTGTGTGTGTGTGTGTGTGTGTGTTGTCGGTGGTTTGTGTGTGTGTTGTCGGTGAGTGTGTGTGTGTGTGTCGTTGGTGTGTGTGTGTGTGTGTGTGATCGGTGTGTGTGTGTGTGTGTTGTCGGTGTGTGTGTGTGTGTGTGTGTGTTGTCGGTGTGTGTGTGTTGTCGGTGTGTGTGTGTGTGTTGTCGGTGTGTGTGTGTGTGTGTTGTCGTGTGTGTGTGTGTGTGTGTTGTCGGTGTGTGTGTGTGTGTGTGTGTTGTCGGTGTGTGTGTGTGTCGGTGTGTGTGTGTGTGTGTTGTCGGTGTGTGTGTGTGTTGTCGTGTGTGTGTGTGTGTGTGTTGTCGGTGTGTGGTGTGTGTGTTGTCGGTGTGTGTGTGTGTGTGTTGTCGTGTGTGTGTGTGTTGTCGGTGTGTGTGTGTGTGTGTTGTCGGTGTGTGTGTGTGTCGGTGTGTGTGTGTGTGTGTGTGTGTGTGTGTGTGTTGTCGGTGTGTGTGTGTGTGTGTGTTGTCGGTGTGTGTGTGTGTGTTGTCGGTGTGTGTGTGTGTTGTCGGTGTGTGTGTGTGTGTTGTCGGTGTGTGTGTGTGTTGTCGGTGTGTGTGTGTGTGTGTGTGTCGTGTGTGTGTGTGTGTTGTCGGTGTGTGTGTGTGTGTGTGTGTGTGTGTGTGTTGTCGGTGTGTGTGTGTGTGTGTTGTCGGTGTGTGTGTGTGTGTGTGTGTGTGTGTGTGTGTGTGTGTGTGTGTGTGTTGTCGTGTGTGTGTGTGTGTTGTCGGTGTGTGTGTGTGTGTTGTCGGTGTGTGTGTGTGTTGTGGTGTGTGTGCGTGTGTGTGTGTGTGTGTGTGTGTGTGTTATCGTGTGTGTGTGTGTGTGTGTTGTCGGTGTGTGTGTGTGTTGTGTGTTGTCGGTGTGTGTGTGTGTGTGTGTTGTCGTGTGTGTGTGTGTTGTCGGTGTGTGTGTGTGTGTGTGTTGTCGGTGTGTGTGTGTGTGTCTGGTGTGTGTGTGTGTGTTGTCGGTGTGTGTGTGTTGTCGATGTGTGTGTGTGTGTGTTGTCGGTGTGTGTGTGTGTGTGTTGTCGTGTGTGTGTGTTGTGTGTGTGTGTGTGTGTGTTGTCGGTGTGTGTGTGTGTGTTGTCGGTGTGTGTGTGTGTGTGTTGTCGGTGTGTGTGTGTGTGTGTGTTGTCAGTGTGTGTGTGTGTGTGTTGTCGGTGTGTGTGTGTGTGTGTTGTCGGGGTGTGTGTGTGTGTGTGTTGTGTGTGTGTGTGTTGTCGGTGTGTGTGTGTTGTCCGAGTGTGTGTGTGTGTGTGTTGTCGGTGTGTGTGTGTGTGTGTTGCTGGTTTTTGGTGTGTGTGTGTTGTCGATGTGTGTGTGTGTGTTGTCGGTGTGTGTGTGTGTGTGTGGTGTGTGTTGTCGGTGTGTGTGTGTGTGTGTGTTGTCGGTGTGTTTGTGTGTGTGTGTTGTCGGTGTGTGTGTGTGTGTTGTCGGTGTGTGTGTGTGTGTGTTGTCGGTGTGTGTGTGTGTGTGTTGTCATGTGTGTGTGTGTGTGTGTTGTCGGTGTGTGTGTGTGTGTATGTGTTGTCGGTGTGTGTGTGTGTTGTCGGGTGTGTGTGTGTGTGTTGTCGGTGTGTGTGTGTGTGTGTGTGTGTGTGTGTGTGTGTGTGTGTGTGTGTGTGTGTTGTCGGTGTGTGTGTGTGTTGTCGGTGTGTGTGTGTGTGTGTTGTCGGTGTGTGTGTGTGTGTGTTGTCGGTGTGTGTAGTGTTTGTGTGTTGTCCGTGTGTGTGTGTGTGTGTTGTCGGTGTGTGTGTGTGTGTGTTGTCGGTGTGTGTGTGTGTGTCGGTGTGTGTGTGTGTTGTCGGTGTGTGTGTGTCGAGTGTGTGTGTGTGTGTTGTCGGTGTGTGTGTTGCTGGTCTGTGTGTGTGTGTGTTGTCGATGTGTGTGTGTGTGTTGTCGGTGTGTGTGTGTGTTGTCGGTGTGTGTGTGTGTGTTGTCGGTGTGTGTGTGTGTGTGTCGGTGTGTGTGTGTGTGTGTTGTCGGTGTGTGTGTGTGTGTGTTGTCGTGTGTGTGTGTGTGTGTTGTCGGTGTGTGTGTGTGTGTTGTTGGTGTGTGTGTGTGTTGTCGGTGTGTGTGTGTGTGTTGTCGGTGTGTGTGTGTGTTGTCGGTGTGTGTGTGTGTGTGTGCGTGTTATCGTGTGTGTGTGTGTGTGTTGTCGTGTGTGTGTGTGTGTGTTGTCGGTGTGTGTGTGTGTGTCGGTGTGTGTGTGTGTGTTGTCGGTGTGTGTGTGTGTGTGTGTGTGTGTGTGTGTGTGTCGTGTGTGTGTGTGTGTTGTCGGTATGTGTGTGTGTGTGTTGTCGGTGTGTGTGTGTGTGTGTGTGTCGGTGTCGTGTGTGTGTGTGTTGTCAGTGTGTGTGTGTGTGTGTGTTGTCGGTGTGTGTGTGTGTGTGTTGTCGGTGTGTGTGTGTGTGTTGTGTGTGTGTGTGTGTGTTGTCGGTGTGTGTGTGTGTTGTCGAGTGTGTGTGTGTGTGTGTTGTCGGTGTGTGTGTGTGTGTTGCTGGTTTTTGTGTGTGTGTGTTGTCGGTGTGTGTGTGTGTGTGTGTTGTCGGTGTGTGTGTGTGTGTGTGTGTGTGTGTGTTGTCGGTGTGTGTGTGTGTGTGTGTTGTCGGTGTGTTTGTGTGTGTGTGTTGTCGGTGTGTGTGTGTGTGTGTTGTCGGTATGTGTGTGTGTGTGTTGTCGGTGTGTGATGTGTGTGTGTGTGTCGGTGTGTGTGTGTTGTCGGTGTGTGTGTGTGTGTGTTGTCGGTGTGTGTGTGTGTGTGTTGTCGGTGTGTGTGTGTGTGTTGTCGGTGTGTGTGTGTTGTCGATGTGTGTGTGTGTGTGTGTGTTATCGGTGTGTGTGTGTGTGTGTGTCGGTGTGTGTGTGTGTGTGTGTGTGTGTGTGTGTTGTCGGTGTGTGTGTGTGTGTGTTGTCGGTGTGTGTGTGTTGTCGGTGTGTGTGTGTGTGTCGTGTGTGTGTGTGTGTTGTCGGTGTGTGTGTGTGTGTGCGTATGTGTGTGTGTGTGTGTGTTATCGGTGTGTGTGTGTGTGTGTTGTCGGTGTGTGTGTGTGTGTGTGTTGTGTTGTCGGTGTGTGTGTGTGTGTGTTGTCGGTGTGTGTGTGTGTGTGTTGTCGGTGTGTGTGTGTGTGGTCGGTGTGTTTGTGTGTGTGTGTGTGTCGGTGTGTGTGTGTGTGTTGTCGTGTGTGTGTGTGTGTGTTGTCGGTGTGTGTGTGTGTGTCGTTGTGTGTGTGTGTGTGTGTTGTCGGTGTGTGTGTGTTTATGTGTTGTCGGTGTGTGTGTGTGTTGTCGGTGTGTGTGTGTGTGTGTTGTCGGTGTGTGTGTGTGTGGTCGGTGTGTCTGTGTGTGTGTGTTGTCGGTGTGTGTGTGTTGTCGGTGTGTGTGTGTGTGTGTTGTCGGTGTGTGTGTGTTGTCGATCGTGTGTGTGTGTGTGTGTTGTCGGTGTGTGTGTGTTTGTGTGTTGTCGGTGTGTGTGTGTGTGTGTGTGTTGTCGGTGTGTGTGTGTGTGTCGATGTGTGTGTGTGTGTGTGTTGTCGGTGTGTGTGTGTGTTGTCGGGTGTGTGTGTGTGTGTGTGTGTGTGTGCGTGTTGTCGGTGTGTGTGTGTGTTGTCGGTGTGTGTGTGTGTGTTGTCGGTGTGTGTGTGTGTGTGTTGTCAGTGTGTGTGTGTGTGTGTTGTTGTCAGTGTGTGTGTGTGTGTGTGTGTGTTGTCGGTGTGTGTGTGTGTGTGTTGTGGGCGTGTGTGTGTGTGTTGTGTGTGTGTGAGTTGGCAGGGTGTGTGTGTTGTCCGAGTGTGTGTGTGTGTGTGTGTTGTCGGTGTGTGTGTGTGTGTTGCTGGTTTGTGTGTGTGTGTGTTGTCGATGTGTGTGTGTGTGTTGTCGGTGTGTGTGTGTGTGTGTGTGTGTGTGTGTGTGTTGTCGGTGTGTGTGTGTGTGTGTGTGTTGTCGGTGTGTTTGTGTGTGTGTGTTGTCGGTGTGTGTGTGTGTGTGTTGTCGGTGTGTGTGTGTGTTGTCGGTGTGTGTGTGTGTGTGTGTGTTGTCGGTGTGTGTGTGTGTTGTCGGTGTGTGTGTGTGTGTGTTGTCGGTGTGTGTGTGTGTGTGTGTCGTCGTGTGTGTGTGTGTGTTGTCGGTGTGTGTGTGTGTGTTGTCGGTGTGTGTGTGTGTGTGTTGTCGGTGTGTGTGTGTGTTGTCAGTGTGTGTGTGTGTGTGTTGTGTGTGTGTGTGTTGTCGGTGTGTGTGTGTGTGTGTTGTCGGTGTGTGTGTGTGTTGTCGGTGTGTGTGTGTGTGTGTTGTCGGTGTGTGTGTGTGTGTTGTCGGTGTGTGTGTGTGTGTGTGTGTGTGTGTGTGTTATCGGTGTGTGTGTGTGTGTGTGTTGTCGGTGTGTGTGTGTGTGTGTGTGTTGTCAGTGTGTGTGTGTGTGTGTGTGTGTTGTCGGTGTGTGTGTGTTGTCGGTGTGTGTGTGTGTGTGTGTGTTGTCGGTGTGTGTGTGTTGTCTGTGTGTGTGTGTGTGTGTTGTCGGTGTGTGTGTGTTGTCCGATGTGTGTGTGTGTGTGTTATCGGTGTGTTTGTGTGTGTTGTCGGTGTGTGTGTGTGTGTGTGTGTGTGTGTTGTCGGTGTGTGTGTGTGTGTTGTCGGTGTGTGTGTGTGTGTGTTGTCGGTGTGTGTGTGTGTGTGTTGTCAGTGTGTGTGTGTGTGTGTGTTGTCGGTGTGTGTGTGTGTGTGTTGTCGGTGTGTGTGTGTGTTGTGTGTGTGTGTGTGTTGTCGGTGTGTGTGTTGTCCGAGTGTGTGTGTGTGTGTGTGTCGTCGTGTGTGTGTGTGTGTGTTGCTGGTTTTTTTGTGTGTGTGTGTTGTCGATGTGTGTGTGTGTGTTGTCGGTGTGTGTGTGTGTGTGTGTGTGTGTTGTCGGTGTGTGTGTGTGTGTTGTCGGTGTGTTTGTGTGTGTGTGTTGTCGGTGTGTGTGTGTGTGTTGTCGGTGTGTGTGTGTGTGTTGTCGGTGTGTGTGTGTGTGTGTTGTCGGTGTGTGTGTGTGTGGTCGGTGTGTCGGTGTGTGTGTGTTGTCGGTGTGTGTGTGTGTGTTGTCGGTGTGTGTGTGTTGTCGATGTGTGTGTGTGTGTGTGTTGTCGGTGTGTGTGTGTGTGTGTGGTCGGTGTGTGTGTGTGTGTGTGTGTGTGTTGTCGGTGTGTGTGTGTTGTCGGTGTCGTGTGTGTGTGTGTTGTCGGTGTGTGTGTGTGTGGTCGGTGTGTTTGTGTGTGTGTGTTGTCGGTGTGTGTGTGTTGTCGATGTGTGTGTGTGTGTGTGTGTTGTCGGTGTGTGTGTGTGTGTGTCAGTCGGTGTGTGTGTGTGTTGTCGTGTGTGTGTTGTCGGTGTGTGTGTGTTGTCGGTGTGTGTGTTTGTGTGTGTTGTCGGTGTGTGTGTGTGTGAGTGGGTCGTGTTTGTGTGTGTGTGTTGTCGGTGTGTGTGTGTGTGTGTGTTGTCGGTGTGTGTGTGTGTGTTGTCGGTGTGTGTGTGTGTGTGTTGTCGGTGTGTGTGTGTGTGGTCGGTGTGTTTGTGTGTGTGTTTGTCAGTGTGTGTGTGTGCGTTGTGTGTGTGTGTGTGTGTTGTCGGTGTGTGTGTGTGTTGTCAGTGTGTGTGTGTGTGTGTTGTCAGGTGTGTGTGTGTTTGTGTTGTCGGTGTGTGTGTTTGTGTGTATTTTGTCGGTGTGTGTGTTGTGTGTTGTCGGTGTGTGTGTGTGTGTTGTCGGTGTGCGTGTGTGTTGTCGGTGTGTGTGTGTGCGTGTGTGTGTTGTCGGTGTGTGTGTGTGTGTTGTCGGTGTGTGTGTGTGTGTGTTGTCAGTGTGTGTGTGTGTGTGTTGTCGGTGTGTGTGTGTGTGTGTTGTCGGTGTGTGTGTTGTCCGAGTGTGTGTGTGTGTGTGTTGTCGGTGTGTGTGTGTGTGTGTTGCTCGGTGTGTGTGTGTGTGTGTTGTCAGTGTGTGTGTGTGTGTGTTGTCGGTGTGTGTGTGTGTGTGTGTGTTGTCGGTGTGTGTGTGTGTGTGTGTTGTCGGTGTGTGTGTGTGTGTTGTCGGTGTCGTGTGTGTGTGTGTGTGTGTTGTCGGTGTGTGTGTGTGTGTGTTGTCGGTGTGTGTGTGTGTGTGTTGTCGGTGTGTCGTGTGTGTGTGTTGTCGGTGTGTGTGTGTGTGTGTTGTCGGTGTGTGTGTGTGTGTGTGTGTTGTCGGTGTGTGTGTGTTGTCGGTGTGTGTGTGTGTGTGTTGTCGGTGTGTGTGTGTGTGTGTTGTCGGTGTGTGTGTGTGTTGTCGGTGTGTGTGTGTGTGTGTTGTCGGTGTGTGTGTGTGTTGTCGGTGTGTGTGTGTGTGTGTTGTCGGTGTGGTGTGTGTGTGTTGTCGGTGTGTGTGTGTGTGTCGGTCGTGTGTGTGTGTGTGTTGTCGGTGTGTGTGTGTGTGTGTGTTGTCGGTGTGTGTGTGTGTGTTGTCGTGTGTGTGTGTCGTGTGTGTGTGTGTCGGTGTGTGTGTCGGTGTGTGTGTGTGTGTGTGTTGTCGGTGTGTGTGTGTGTGTGTTGTCGGTGTGTGTGTGTGTGTGCGTTGTCGGTGTGTGTGTGTGTGTGTTGTCGGTGTGTGTGTGTTGTCGGTGTGTGTGTGTGTGTGTTGTCGGTGTGTGTGTGTGTGTCGTGTGTGTGTGTGTGTGTTGTCGGTGTGTGTGTGTGTGTCGTGTGTCGGTGTGTGTGTGTGTGTCGGTGTGTGTGTGTGTGTGTCGGTCGTGTGTGTGTGTGTTGTCGTGTGTGTGTGTGTTGTCGTGTGTGTGTGTGTTGTCGGTGTCGTGTGTGTGTGTGTTGTCGGTGTGTGTGTGTGTTGTCGGTGTGTGTGTGTGTGTGTTGTCGGTGTGCGTGTGTTGTCGATGTGTGTGTGTGTGTGTGTTTCGGTGTGTGTGTGTGTGTGTTGTCGGTGTGTGTGTGTGTGTGTGTGTGTGTGTTGTCGGTGTGTGTGTGTGTGTTGTCGGTGTGTGTGTGTGTGTGTTGTCGGTGTGTGTGTGTGTGGTCGGTGTGTGTGTGTGTGTGTGTTGTCGGTGTGTGTGTGTGTGTTTGTCGGTGTGTGTGTGTGTGTGTTGTCGGTGTGTGTGTGTGTGTGTTGTCAGGTGTGTGTGTGTGTGTTGTCGGTGTGTGTGTGTTATGTGTTGTCGGTGTGTGTGTGTGTTGTCGGTGTGTGTGTGTGTGTTGTCGGTGTGTGTGTGTGTTGTCGGTGTGTGTGTGTGTGTTGTCGGTGTGTGTGTGTGTGTGTCGTGTGTGTGTGTGTTGTCGGTGTGTGTGTGTGTTGTCGTGTGTGTGTGTGTGTGTTGTCGGTGTGTGTGTGTGTGTGTTGTCGGTGTGTGTGTGTGTGTGTTGTCGGTGTGTGTGTGTGTGTGTTGTCGGTGTGTGTGTGTGTGTTGTCGGTGTGTGTGTGTGTGTTGCGTGTGTGTGTGTTGTCGGTGTGTGTGTTGTCGAGTGTGTGTGTGTGTGTTGTCGGTGTGTGTGTGTGTGTTGCTCGGTGTGTGTGTGTGTGTGTTGTCGATGTGTGTGTGTGTGTTGTCGGTGTGTGTGTGTGTGTGTGTGTGTGTTGTCGGTGTGTGTGTGTGTGTGTGTTGTCGGTGTGTGTGTGTGTGTGTGTTGTCGGTGTGTGTGTGTGTGTGTTGTCGGTGTGTGTGTGTGTGTGTTGTCGGTGTGTGTGTGTGTGTGTGTGTTGTCGGTGTGTGTGTGTGTTGTCGGTGTGTGTGTGTGTGTGTGTTGTCGGTGTGTGTGTGTGTGTGTTGTCGGTGTGTGTGTGTGTTGTCGTGTGTGTGTGTGTGTGTTGTCGGTGTGTGTGTGTGTTGTCGGTGTGTGTGTGTGTGTGTGTTGTCGGTGTGTGTGTGTGTGTTGTCGTGTGTGTGTGTGTTGTCGGTGTGTGTGTGTGTGTTTGTCGGTGTGTGTGTGTGTGTGTTGTCGGTGTGTGTGTGTGTGTGT
The DNA here is from genome assembly GCF_965601325.2 of Salmo salar. Classification (NCBI taxonomy): domain Eukaryota; kingdom Metazoa; phylum Chordata; class Actinopteri; order Salmoniformes; family Salmonidae; genus Salmo; species Salmo salar. The sequence continues at coordinate 40,525 of NW_027675537.1, read as the reverse complement.
GTCGGTGTGTGTGTGTGTGTGTTGTCGGTGTGCGTGTGTGTTGTCGTGTGTGTGTGTGTGTTGTCGGTGTGTGTGTGTGTGTGTTGTCGGTGTGTGTGTGTGTGTGTGTTGTCGGTGTGTGAGTGTGTGTGTTGTCGGTGTGTGTGTGTTGTCGGTGTGTGTGTGTGTGTGTGTTGTCGGTGTGTGTGTGTTGTCGGTGTGTGTGTGTGTGTTGTCGGTGTGTGTGTGTTGTCGTGTGTGGTGTGTGTGTGTTGTCGGTGTGTGTGTGTGTGTGTGTGTTGTCGGTGTGTGTGTGTGTGTGTTGTCGGTGTGTGTGTGTGTGTTGTCGGTGTGTGTGTGTTGTCGGTGTGTGTGTGTTGTCGGTGTGTGTGTGTGTGTGTTGTCGGTGTGTGTGTGTTGTCGTTGTGTGTGTGTGTGTGTGTGTTGTCGGTGTGTGTGTGTGTGTGTTGTCGGTGTGTGTGTGTGTGTGTGTTGTCGGTGTGTGTGTGTGTGTTGTCGTGTGTGTGTGTGTCGTGTGTGTGTGTTGTCGGTGTGTGTGTGTGTGTGTCGGTGTGTGTGTGTGTGTCGTGTTGTCGGTGTGTGTGTGTGTGTTGTCGGTGTGTGTGTGTGTGTTGTCGGTGTGTGTGTGTGTGTGTTGTCAGTGTGTGTGTGTGTGTGTTGTCGGTGTGTGTGTGTTTATGTGTTGTCGGTGTGTGTGTGTGTGTTGTCGGTGTGTGTGTGTGTGTGTTGTCGGTGTGTGTGTGTGTGGTCGGTGTGTTTGTGTGTGTGTGTTGTCGGTGTGTGTGTGTGTGTTGTCGGTGTGTGTGTGTGTGTTGTCGGTGTGTGTGTGTGTTGTCGTGTGTGTGTGTGTGTGTTGTCGGTGTGTGTGTGTTTGTGTGTTGTCGGTGTGTGTGTGTGTGTGTGTTGTCGGTGTGTGTGTGTGTGTTGTCGGTGTGTGTGTGTGTGTTGTCGTGTGTGTGTGTGTGTTGTCGGTGTGTGTGTGTTGTCGGTGTGTGTGTGTGTTGTCGGTGTGTGTGTGTGTTGTCGGTGTGTGTGTGTGTGTTGTCGGTGTGTGTGTGTGTGTGTTGTCGGTGTGTGTGTGTGTGTGTTGTCAGTGTGTGTGTGTGTGTGTTGTCGGTGTGTGTGTGTGTGTGTTGTCGGTGTGTGTGTGTGTTGTCGGTGTGTGTGTGTGTGTTGTCGGTGTGTGTGTGTTGTCGGTGTGTGTGTGTGTTGTCGGTGTGTGTGTGTGTGTGTGTGTGTGTGTGTTGTCGGTGTGTGTGTGTGTTGTCGGTGTGTGTGTGTGTGTTGTCGGTGTGTGTGTGTGTGTGTTGTCGGTGTGTGTGTGTGTGTGTTGTCAGTGTGTGTGTGTGTGTGTTGTCGGTGTGTGTGTGTGTGTGTTGTCGGTGTGTGTGTGTGTGTTGTGTGTGTGTGTGTTGTCGGTGTGTGTGTTGTCGGTGTGTGTGTGTGTGTGTTGTCGGTGTGTGTGTGTGTGTTGTGGTTTGTGTGTGTGTGTGTTGTCGATGTGTGTGTGTGTGTTGTCGGTGTGTGTGTGTGTGTGTGTGTGTGTGTGTTGTCGGTGTGTGTGTGTGTGTGTGTTGTCGGTGTGTGTGTGTGTGTGTGTTGTCGGTGTGTGTGTGTGTGTGTTGTCGGTGTGTGTGTGTGTGTGTTGTCGGTGTGTGTGTGTGTGTGTGTGTTGTCGGTGTGTGTGTGTTGTCGGTGTGTGTGTGTGTGTGTTGTCGGTGTGTGTGTGTGTGTGTTGTCGGTGTGTGTGTGTGTGTTGTCGGTGTGTGTGTGTGTGTTGTCGGTGTGTGTGTGTGTTGTCGGTGTGTGTGTTGTGTGTTGTCGGTGTGTGTGTGTGTGTGTTGTGTGTGTGTGTGTTGTCGGTGTGTGTGTGTGTGTCTTGTCGGTGTGTGTGTGTGTGTGTTGTCGGTGTGTGTGTGTGTGTTGTCGGTGTGTGTGTGTGTGTGTGTTGTCGGTGTGTGTGTGTGTGTGTGTGTGTGTGTGTGTGTCGGTGTGTGTGTGTGTGTGTTGTCGTGTGTGTGTGTGTGTGTGTTGTCGGTGTGTGTGTGTGTGTGTTGTCGTTGTGTGTGTGTTGTCGGTGTGTGTGTGTGTGTGTGTTGTCGGTGTGTGTGTGTTGTCGGTGTGTGTGTGTGTGTTGTCGGTGTGTGTGTGTGTGTGTGTGTGTGTGTTGTCGTGTGTGTGTGTGTGTGTTGTCGGTGTGTGTGTGTGTGTGTTGTCGGTGTGTGTGTGTGTGTTGTCGGTGTGTGTGTGTTTGTGTTGTCGGTGTGTGTGTGTGTTGTCGGTGTGTGTGTGTGTGTTGTCGGTGTGTGTGTGTTGTCGGTGTGTGTGTGTGTTGTCGGTGTGTGTGTGTGTGTGTGTGTGTGTGTGTTGTCGGTGTGTGTGTGTGTTGTCGGTGTGTGTGTGTGTGTTGTCGGTGTGTGTGTGTGTGTGTTGTCGGTGTGTGTGTGTGTGTGTTGTCGTGTGTGTGTGTGTGTGTTGTCTGTGTGTGTGTGTGTGTTGTCGGGGTGTGTGTGGGTGTTGTGTTGTGTGTGTTGTGATGTGTTGTCGTGTGTGTGTGTGTGTTGTCGGTGTGTGTGTGTGTGTGTTGTCGGTGTGTGTGTGTGTGTTGTGCTTTGTGTGTGTGTGTGTTGTCGTGTGTGTGTGTGTGTTGTCGGTGTGTGTGTGTGTGTGTTGTCGTGTGTGTGTGTGTGTGTTGTCGGTGTGTGTGTGTTGTGTGTTGTCGGTGTGTGTGTGTGTGTTGTCGGTGTGTGTGTGTGTGTGTTGTCGGTGTGTGTGTGTGTGTGTCGGTGTGTTTGTGTGTGTGTGTTGTCGGTGTGTGTGTGTGTGTTGTCGGTGTGTGTGTGTGTGTTGTCGGTGTGTGTGTGTGTTGTCAGTGTGTGTGTGTGTGTGTTGTCGGTGTGTGTGTGTTTGTGTTGTCGGTGTGTGTGTTGTGTGTGTTGTCGGTGTGTGTGTGTGTGTTGTCGGTGTGTGTGTGTGTGTTGTCGGTGTGTGTGTGTGTTGTCGGTGTGTGTGTGTGTGTGTGTGTGTGTTGTCGGTGTGTGTGTGTGTTGTCGGTGTGTGTGTGTGTGTTGTCGGTGTGTGTGTGTGTGTGTTGTCGGTGTGTGTGTGTGTGTGTTGTCAGTGTGTGTGTGTGTGTGTTGTCGGTGTGTGTGTGTGTGTGTTGTCGGTGTGTGTGTGTGTTGTCGGTGTGTGTGTGTGTGTTGTCGGTGTGTGTGTGTTGTCGGTGTGTGTGTGTGTTGTCGGTGTGTGTGTGTGTGTGTGTGTGTGTGTGTTGTCGGTGTGTGTGTGTGTTGTCGGTGTGTGTGTGTGTGTTGTCGGTGTGTGTGTGTGTGTTGTCGGTGTGTGTGTGTGTGTTGTCGGTGTGTGTGTGTGTGTTGTCGGTGTGTGTGTGTGTGTGTTGTCGGTGTGTGTGTGTTTGTGTGTTGTCGGTGTGTGTGTGTGTGTGTGTTGTCGGTGTGTGTGTGTGTGTTGTCGGTGTGTGTGTGTGTGTTGTCGGTGTGTGTGTGTGTTGTCGGTGTGTGTGTGTGTGTGTGTGTGTGTGTGCGGTGTGTGTGTGTGTGTTGTCGGTGTGTGTGTGTGTGTGTTGTCGGTGTGTGTGTGTGTGTGTTGTCGGTGTGTGTGTGTGTGTGTCGTGTGTGTGTGTGTGTGTTGTCGGTGTGTGTGTGTGTGTGTTGTCGGTGTGTGTGTGTGTTGTCGGTGTGTGTGTGTGTGTGTGTCGGTGTGTGTGTGTTGTCGGGTGTGTGTGTGTGTTGTCGGTGTGTGTGTGTGTGTGTGTGTGTGTGTGTCGGTGTGTGTGTGTGTGTGTCGGTGTGTGTGTGTGTTGTCGGTGTGTGTGTGTGTGTTGTCGGTGTGTGTGTGTGTTGTCGATGTGTGTGTGTGTGTGTGTTATCGGTGTGTGTGTGTGTGTGTTGTCGGTGTGTGTGTGTGTGTGTGTGTGTGTGTTGTCGGTGTGTGTGTGTGTGTTGTCGGTGTGTGTGTGTTGTCGTGGTGTGTGTGTGTGTGTGTTGTCGGTGTGTGTGTGTGTGTTGTCGGTGTGTGTGTGTGTTGTCGGTGTGTGTGTGTGTGTGTTGTCGGTGTGTGTGTGTTGTCGTGTGTGTGTGTGTGTGTGTTGTCGGTGTGTGTGTGTGTGTGTTGTCGGTGTGTGTGTGTGTGTGTGTGTGTGTGTGTGTGTTGTCGGTGTGTGTGTGTGTGTTGTCGGTGTGTGTGTGTGTGTGTTGTCGGTGTGTGTGTGTGTGGTCGGTGTGTTTGTGTGTGTGTGTTGTCGGTGTGTGTGTGTGTGTTGTCGTGGTGTGTGTGTGTGTGTTGTCGGTGTGTGTGTGTGTGTGTGTTGTCAGTGTGTGTGTGTGTGTTGTCGGTGTGTGTGTGTTGTGTGTTGTCGGTGTGTGTGTGTGTTGTCGGTGTGTGTGTGTGTGTGTTGTCGGTGTGTGTGTGTGTGTTGTCGGTGTGTGTGTGTGTGTTGTCGGTGTGTGTGTGTGTGTGTGTGTGTGTGTGTGTGTGTTGTCGGTGTGTGTGTGTGTTGTCGGTGTGTGTGTGTGTGTTGTCGGTGTGTGTGTGTGTGTGTTGTCGGTGTGTGTGTGTGTGTGTTGTCGTGTGTGTGTGTGTGTGTGTTGTCGTGTGTGTGTGTGTGTTGTCGGTGTGTGTGTGTGTGTGTTGTCAGTGTGTGTGTGTGTTGTCGGTGTGTGTGTGTTGTGTGTTGTCGGTGTGTGTGTGTGTGTTGTCGGTGTGTGTGTGTGTGTGTTGTCGGTGTGTGTGTGTGTGGTCGGTGTGTGTGTGTGTGTGTTGTCGGTGTGTGTGTGTGTGTTGTCGGTGTGTGTGTGTGTGTTGTCGGTGTGTGTGTGTGTTGTCGGTGTGTGTGTGTGTGTGTTGTCGGTGTGTGTGTGTTGTGTGTTGTCGGTGTGTGTGTTGTGTGTGTTGTCGGTGTGTGTGTGTGTGTTGTCGGTGTGTGTGTGTGTGTTGTCGGTGTGTGTGTGTGTTGTCGGTGTGTGTGTGTGTGTGTGTGTGTGTTGTCGGTGTGTGTGTGTGTTGTCGGTGTGTGTGTGTGTGTTGTCGGTGTGTGTGTGTGTGTGTTGTCGGTGTGTGTGTGTGTGTGTTGTCGGTGTGTGTGTGTGTGTGTTGTCGGTGTGTGTGTGTGTGTGTTGTCGGTGTGTGTGTGTGTTGTCGGTGTGTGTGTGTGTGTTGTCGGTGTGTGTGTGTTGTCGGTGTGTGTGTGTGTTGTCGGTGTGTGTGTGTGTGTGTGTGTGTGTGTGTTGTCGGTGTGTGTGTGTGTGTCGGTGTGTGTGTGTGTGTTGTCGGTGTGTGTGTGTGTGTTGTCGGTGTGTGTGTGTGTGTTGTCGGTGTGTGTGTGTGTTGTCGTGTGTGTGTGTGTGTGTTGTCGGTGTGTGTGTGTGTGTGTTGTCGGTGTGTGTGTGTGTGTGTTGTCGGTGTGTGTGTGTGTGTTGTCGGTGTGTGTGTGTGTGTTGTCGGTGTGTGTGTGTGTTGTCGGTGTGTGTGTGTGTGTGTGTGTGTTGTCGGTGTGTGTGTGTGTT